>NC_091756.1:36848840-36938840 GCF_043380555.1 Nothobranchius furzeri
CTTTGTTTCTTTTTATTGGTTTTGTAATCATTTCTGCGGAGTCCCACCTCTCAGAAAACAATCTCACACATTAATGCACATTTTTAAACATCCAACTCACTTCATGTGGCTTTTGGTTCAAGCACAGAAACACAGTCATCTACTGAGAATTAAGGAAATATATGCAGAACAAAATGTTTGTTTTTGTTTTGAAAACTATTAAGTAATAAATAAATAAATAGGCTGAGAGCTAAAAAAAATCTGCTGGTTGTTCAGTTTTATATTGGAGCTGAGATATCACCCTGCAGCTCCCAGGCCTGTTAGAGGACCTGAAGAGCCTCCCACTGTATCGTGGAGCTCTGCTAGCAAGAAGGTCAGAAGCGACCCCATGACCTTTGGGGAGCTCTCTGTAACTAAGATATCAGCACCAAAATTGTACACATTTTAGCATCAACACCTTACAGAAACTGAATCTAGAAACCTGACCGGATTTGTTTCCTAAAAATATTTTCCTTCTTTTTCTCCTGGATTTTCTAGGCGAGGCTTCGGCCAACACGAGGTAGGGGATTTTCAGTTTTTACTTCTCCCAATTGTTCGTCCTCATATTATTATTTTATTTTTAAGTTGTTGCTCTTGTTTTTAATTATTTTAATTCCTTTGCTTTTTGCCTTTTTTTCTTTGCTTGTGTCTGTGGGGTGCAGTGAAGATGACGTGTCCTTTCTCCCTGGGTTAGCTGTTATTTTATATGATTTTGCATTGTAACTTTTACTTTGTTGGTTTTAATTTTCTGTGTTTATTAAGTTGTACAGCACTTTGGTGACATGATTCATGTCTGTGAGGTGCTCTAGAAAAAAAGGCTGAGTTGAGTTATCTGTTATTATTTATTCTATATTTTACATTTTCTTTCTAACATTGAAAATGATGCAGAGCTGGTCATTACCGTTCATCTTCATTGCTAGATGTACTTTTAAAAATGTATCTCCACACTTATTTTTTCCCTTCACTGCTTTTCTTTTCACTCTGACAGACACAACATCTTCTCCGGCCCTCTCTGCTCAGGCCAGAGGTATTTTCTCTCTCTCTCTCTCTCTCTCTCTCTTACTCTACAGCTCTATTTTTCCATCTCTTCTCTACAAACAAACAAGTGTCTAATAATGCTGCTAATAGTGTTTTTTATTTATTTGACAGGAGTTATCTGTGGAATCAGGCATTGATCCCGGCCAGGATTACTACACGCAGGATTATTACAACTACGACCATGGGTTGGTATACCTCTGATCCTGTTCTTGTAGGTTCATGAATCTGAATCGGATTATTCTCTAGTTGCAAACTGTTTAAAATGTGCTTCCAATTTGTGACAAGAAGATTAAGAATAAAAAAAACAGAAAGCTGAATTTTATTTGAGCTGAATGGACAACACATTTACAGTGATGAAAACTAAAACTCCCAACTACCTCATAAGGGACAGCAGAAGCTTCGGAGGTAGAGCGGGTTGTCCAGTAATAAGAAGTTTGCTGGTTCGATCCCAGCTCCGAGCAAAGAATGCTGCTGTTGTGTCGTGGGCAAGACACTTAACCGGCCTTGCCTGCTGGTGGTGGTCGGAGGAACCGGTGGTGCCAGTGTACGGCAGCCTGGCCTCCATCAGTGCGCCCCAGGGCAGTTGTAGCTACATCGTAGCTCATCACCACCAGTGTGTGAATATGTGTGAATGAGTGAATGACCGATTGTGTTGTGAAGCGCCTTGAGAGGTTGGAGAACCTTAAGATTGCGCTACACAAATACAGGCCATTTACGTCCTCATGATTTCATAACACTCACTACCATCTCTCCTGAACAAAGCAAAGACGAGGGCACCTTCCATATGGCGTGGCAAAATGCGTTGCGATAAAAAATATTGTTTTTAGCAGCATAACATACAAAAAATGCATTAAATCAAACTTAACTTTAGAATGAATTCTACCCTATCTATCCCTAAACCTAATGCACACAATTAGGGAAAGTTAAACACATTAAAGCTACAATAACAAATTTGGAAAACAGATTAGCTTAATTTTTTTTTCATGCCTCTTAACAATTCTAACACAGTATAGCTATAAAATAATGTTGGAAAAAGATTAATGAAGTGGTTCTCTCACATTTGTCAAAAAACCTTCACCAAATAACATGGCTTGGGCCAAAAGCAACGATTAGACTATCCAGTTGTCGGTCTCGCCAAGCCACCGCATTTCCTTGGGTCCTCCATTCATTACACACTCACGTATTCAGCAGCAGAACACCACTGGTGTGAGAGGTTCTCCGCTCAATAATATCAGAGAAGGAGAAACAGCCGGCTGCTACCACTTCTACTTAAGGACAAACTACCAGAGTCCCAAAAGGTAAAACACCATTTGATGTCATGGACTGTTGCAAGCTCCCGCATGCCAGAACCACAGAAGGTAATAAAGGAGGTCACAAAGGAAGAGGACACAATGGGAAAGGCCACATGGAAAGCAAAGATAAGCGGAGCCTAGCGGAGCCTGCTGATGCGAGTGGAATCGAGGCAGGTGAAGACAGGAAGTGAACCAACTAAAGAAAGCATCACAGGATGTGATGCCCTCTTTGAGGAAGCTTGAGCTTTGGGTGGACCTGAAACCATCTTACAAATAACAAATGATCACATTGTTTTGCTGTCTTGTGATGCAAATGACAAATTATTATATTGTTTAGCTGTCTTGAGGTTAACCGATATATGTAATGCAAAATACGTCACTCTGAAAAAGTGCTTGTAACATGAAAATGCTATACAATGGAAAATGCTTTGCTTTGCAGTTTTTAGAAAGATATATAAAGAACAGTTAGAAGAGTCAGAAAAAGAGTAAACGGTAGCAGTAATAGAAGAGGAAGTAGCAGCGACAGTTGCAGGAAGAGAAAGCAGCTTTTTCCTCAGGGAGAGTTAGACGCAGCATACTCGAAAGGGGATATTTAATCTTAGCTTTACGCTTTTTGTATTTTTTTAATTTTGAAATAAACTTTTTGGAAAAAGAATCCTCGTTCTTGATTCTTAAAGGGCTCTTTATCCTTTTGAGTGGGAGCCCCAACCAGACCTAACAGGAGAGGTAAGCCGCCTTATTGCTTGTACCTGCTTCTCAGGACTTGTTTTTCAGGTTGCGACAGATTAATAAAAGATACCTTAGGTAATGGGAGCCATGTCTCCCCTCCTCCCTAGAGTAACGGGACAGCCTAAGGGTGATGTTTATGTTTATTTATGTTCATTTATTTGGAAGACGCTTTTATCCAAAGCGACTTACAGTTTATAACCTATAGGGCATGTTGTTATCTGTGGGGGAAACCGGAGTACCCGGAGGAAACCCACGCATGCATGGGGAGAACACGCAACTCAACGCAGAAAGGCCGCAGCCTAGTTTTGAACCTGCAACCTTCGTGCTGCGAGGCAACAGTGCTAACAACTGCGCCACCATGCAGCCCATAAGCCATGATGGTTCGTTGGTTCAAACAGGCTCTGTTCTGCACGTGTGAAAAAGTCTCTGTTTAGCGTGGGAAGGAACCATTTCAAAGGGTGGATCAATTAGATTAATTGATAAATCCATGTTAGCCTGATCAACTAACAGGAATCATTTTCTAGTTACCACCGCCCACATTGCTGACAGAGGCACAAATTAATCCTGATAGGACCCAAATAATAGTCAGCTGGATGGCCTCCTCTGAACTTTCGCCTTAGTATCCAAAACCACTGGATAACAGGAATTAAAGGAAAGTGTGTTGATGCAGGAGAACAAGTACAGCAAATTCCATTCCAACCTTTAAAATAGAAAACAAGTTCTAATTGAGGGAGTCCAAACCAGGGTCTGTACAATAATACTCACTGCAGCCTCAACTTCCCTGAAAAAGCAGTGTAATCTAAGGATCTAACGGAACCTGTAAAAAGGGCATGCTTACTTTAGGACAACAAAAGATACTTAGATATAGAAAAATGCGACTGGTGTTTAGCGCTATCTCGTTTTGTCTGGTTTCCGTTTCCGGTGGATGCAGAGCCAGGCAAGATACACGAGGGGAAGGAAGAGTGATCCATGACCATTTTAACATTCAAGTCCTAACTTGTTTGCAGACTCACTATAACAGCTTTAGCATAAAATATGTCATAGGTCTGCAGAGTTTTTGAATTACTGCATATCTTACCATGATCTAACTCACCCTCCAGAGTAAAAAAAACACTGCTCCTGTTGTATCAGGTGTACATTTCTAACAAACACTTGCTGACCTTCTGTAGTCACAGGGCTGAACGTGTTGTAGGTGTAGGTGAGCTGTCCCTGGTCTCCAGCTCCATACATATGATACAGGACCTGAGCCTTTAGGGTTAGGGTTAGGCATATAACTTACTAGCAGGTAGTTTTTCTCCTTGTCTAAACTGTGTTTCCATTAATGTTTGAGACTCTTTCTGACATGATACCTGGGTGACCATGAAATATTACTTATTTCTATAACAGGTGCAAAAGGCACATTTCACTGAGCTGCAATAAAAAGAATGTTGTATAGATGTAGTGATAAAAAAGCTGTGCACCATGCTCTCTTGTGAGCGTGGTGAACAAAATGTAGTTCTACATTTTTGTTGTCCACATGTGAGCATCAAAATGCAAAGGTACAAACTGAATCAGGATGTCCCTTCTTAAATAAACAGCATCTTCCTGATGTTAAATAACACACAGATTTACTCCAACTGTTATGGATATATATGTGGAAGCCTTACTGCATTCCTTCAAAGTGTGTGTGTGTTATTCTACAGACTGCCTGCCTCTGTGAAGCGTTGTCTAATTTTTTTTTGTAATTTTAGCTCTCGACTCCGAGGAACTTGATTTGATCTACCCAAACAAACACCACCGACACACTTTTAACGCATAAATACACACATAACCTCCCCTGTGGCAACACGCTCATTCACTAATACAATCACTCACCAACACCTTCATCCTTTTTCTTTCATACAAATGCTCTATCTCTCTCACACACACACACACACACACACACACACACACACACACACACACACACACACATATACACACACACACACAAAGCTAATTCACATAGATTTGCAGCACTGTTGCAGCTAATCAAGCAGCCAGCTGCAAAAGCAGACAATAGGCCAGATGCTAGTGGCTTAGAGCAACAACAACAAACTCATGTCTGACTCCGTACACAGACGGGATGAGGAAATCACTCCCCGCAACAATGACGACTAATTAGTTTATCTGTTTCAGTGAATGAAAGGAGTAGGTAGTACCTGCTGCCAACTGTTTCCTTCTCTAAGACACGGAGGAAAAACAGTGTTGCCCTTTTTAAAAATGCATCTAAACTCACGGTTCACTGATGTTTTATCCGTCTGAAAAACCAAAATGGGATTAACACTTCCTGTTGGGACTGTCGTCCAATTGACACAGTTCTGACTGGATTCATACAGATGCATAAAAAAATAGCTCTGATTATTTGGCGCATGGATTAGACAGCTGTGCGAAATAAAATAAACAAATGTAAATCAATATTATGCTGCCTTGTGGTAAGAGTAAAACACTCAACCCACAGAGCAATCAGAGCTTAGATCTTTGCTTTTCCTAAACCGTTATCAGCGTGGGTGGTGCAGAGTGATCACAGCGTCTGTGGATGAGCTGATGGTTGCTGAGGTACAACACCTGCAGGCTGAAACTGGGTTAAACCCAATGACTACACTGTTTTAATTTTATATTACACTGGAATAGATTTTAGTGGAGGTGCATCAGCTTAATATAGACAAAGATAATACAAATAACATAAAAGAATGTGAAAACTTGGGTGTAAAGAATCATTAAGAAATCTGTTGATAATACTGATTAAAAAAGGTAAACAGTAACAAGCCTTAATACACGTGTTGAAAATGCCCAAGTCCATACTTATGAGAGCCCCATGAGAGCACCTGTGTATGTACACGTGCTTGTATATGTAAGGTTTCTCTATAGGAGCACCCAATAGAGAGTGTGAGGGGCCACAGATCTGCCCTCAAAGATGTGTAGGAGATGGAGGGAGCTCCAAGTCCCAGAGATCCAGGAGCTGCCCCAGAGCACAGGGACCCCAGGGAGACTGTAACCATAAAAGCCCCCGCCCCCTCTCGAGAGGCGCAGAGGATTGCCCCGGGGACTCACAACCAGCAGCCGGCAGAGTCCCGGGAGATATCAGCGGCAAGCCCACAGGCCCGCCCACAGCCTCCCACCCCCAAGCTGCCAAGCCCGCAACACAGCGACCCAGGACCCTGGGGCAACCAGCACCGCCGAGGACCCAACATAGCCCAGGCACTCAGATCCCACCAGGCAGCCACCAGGATCAATCAGGCAGATGCCAAAAATCTTAAACCCCTTGATCAGGGAGCCGCGAACACACAGGCAGACCAAGGCACCATGCTCCACACCAAATGTGGCAGGGGGAGGGTAGGCGAAGATGTGTAGCAGCACAAGAAGTCCCAGGAAAGAAAAAAAGTAGGCCTATTTCACAGCATCTTTGGTAGCAAATTACGCACTGATGTATAAATGTTGTCAAAAAATGCATCATCTAAATGGAATACAGCCCTTGTTTGAAAACTTGTGCCTTCATATTAGCCTTATTTATTGTAGTCTTGTTAGATCTTTCTGCAGCTTTTGACACTGTTGATCACAGCACCTCAATTAACAGACTTGGTGACTCGGTGGAGGTCTCTGGAACTGTTCTAGGCTGGTTTAGATCGTACCTTTCTAACAGAAGTTACAGTGTCTGTATAAACCAAATCTGTTCTGTGAGGTACCCCAATGTTCAGTTTTGGGTCCACTGTTGCTTCTACTGTAGTTACTCCCTCTTGGACAGATAATTGCTTTTTTTCATAATGTCTCTTGTCGCCTATATGACATTCAGCTGTACTGCTCCTTTAAGGATTCTGAGGTCTATAAACTGTCTGAATTACTAGAGTGTCTATCAGCTATCACCAGCTGGCTAGAAGAAAACTTCCTTCAGTTAAACTCTGAAAAGACTGAATGTCTGATCATTGCCCCTGAGAGCATGGTTCCCCTGATTAGTCTAAAATGTGGTCATTTATCTTCTGCCGTCAAGACAAACTTGAGGAATTTGGGTGTTATTTTTGACCAATCAATGTCTCTTGAAGGCCACTCAAATCCATTGGTCCGAAACTGTTTTTATCACTTAAGAAAGATCTCCAAACTGTGAAGGAACATGAACTTGAAATTGTCATGCCTTTAGCTCCTCCTGTGTAGATTACTGTAACACACTTTTCACATTTTAACAAAAAAGCCCTTGTTTGCCTTCAGTTGTTCCAGAACTCTGCAGCGAGGCTCCTAACTGGAGCAAACAGAAGAGCTCACATCACTCCTATTCTAATGTCTCTGCACTGGTTACCCATTAATTTTAGAGTTAATTTTAGATTCATGACTATAACTTAAGCTCCCCTCTATATTACTGAACTGTCAAAGCTTTATGCTCCAACCCAGGTCCACACACCAGAACCTTTTAGAAGTTCCAAAGACCAGACATAAAAGTCGAGGTGATC
Organism: Nothobranchius furzeri; assembly: GCF_043380555.1. NCBI lineage: Eukaryota > Metazoa > Chordata > Actinopteri > Cyprinodontiformes > Nothobranchiidae > Nothobranchius > Nothobranchius furzeri. The sequence goes on from NC_091756.1 coordinate 36,856,378, forward strand.
GCTCCTTCCAGACTGTTGCACCCCTACTTTGGAATGATCTTCCTTTATTCTTACGTAGTATTGACAGTCTGCACACTTAAAAAACTGCTAAATACTCTTATTTAAAGCTGCTTTAACCTAAATCTTTTATTCTCTTATTTTTAACTCAACATTTGAATCTTTCATCTGTTTGTGAAATTTTATAATTTTATGACTTTATTTTTTTCTGATGTTAAACTATTTCTGTTTTGAGATCATTATGATTTTAAGACTGTTTTGTTTTCTTTTGATCCATGTGACGCCTGTTGTGATTCTATGTCTGTGATAAGTCCTATATAAATAAAATTTACTTATTTACCTTATATTTGACCTGTACCACTAATCGCAAATGGAAAAACAACCACCCCCTTGGGTAAATACAAGACAAAGACAGAAAGACAGTTACTCTGATGAAGAAACAATAGGTGTTGAAACGTTTTCCGGCCTGCTTTTTTCTTCAATATATTCCATTTAATTATTGCTTAATCAAATTGCTCTTTTAAACTCCTAACAGAACAGAAGTTGTCAAATGTTGTACTGATCATTGAGTTTTTAAAAATATGCCACAAAGATTGCCTTTTTTATAGTCCTGATACATTTGAAAATGACCTGTGATGTCATAAATCCTTGTTGCTTTTGACACGCATGAAGTGATTTTTAGTTTCTTACTGCCCCCTAGTGGCTACAAGGAATGCTTGTTGAGATGAAGGGAGAAAAAGTTGAAGAATGGGAAGGAGACTGAGGCTGTTTTAGTTTAAGTCAGCAGGTTAAAACTAATCACAGATTAGTGGAGGGTTAAGACTCATTACATCATTGGTTTTAATGAATAGTTTATGAAGGTGACATTTATTTATGACCAGTTCAGTTAGCTCAATTTTATTTAATTTTTTACTTTTTTGTGTTTTTCTTTCCACTACCTCCTTATCCCACCCCCACCCTCTCAGCTGTCCTCCACGTAGCCTTTCCATTTGTTTATTACTTGGCTCCTTAATGTAATAGCAAAGCTTCTTCTCCTTCAGTCTGACTGTAAGCAGAATAATCACACACCTCTGTGCAGCACTGGTAATGGACTCAAAGCAGATTTGTTCAATTAATCACACATATGGTTTTCAGGAAACGATTTAAAAATATGTGCTCCGTGTGTGTGTATGTGTGTGTGCACGCATGCATGTGCACGTGCATGCTTGCGACAGAGACAAATCCGGTGTTGCCGTCTGTGGGGAACGGAGCCCAACTCTGTGATACGGAACAGTTTTCTTGGCCGGTGAAGTCCAGCAGGGCTCCCAGCAACAAATAACAAAGAGCCACAAAAGGCAGAAAAATCGATTTCTGCGTCATCCGCAAACAAAGTGTCTCCTGGCAACAGAATGTTTCTTTTGTGATTAAGGCGGCTTTGTTTAGGCGCGTCTTTAGAGACTGCTCATCATTAGACTGAGCCACATTATTGTGTTGCTGCTTGGATGAAGTTGGTGTTGATGAATGAGCAAACAGTTTTGTTAAAAGCTGCTTTTGCTCCTGACCCAACTTCTGGTTGGCTTACGTAGCGCTATAACATATCTGCTATTTGTTGTTGACAAAGTTCTGATGTTAATAATTATCACACAGAATAGAGATGGCAGGAGGGCAGCAATGCTAGTTTAAAGGCATACTACGCAACTTTTTCATATTTTCAAATATTTTTCTTGAGCCTCTATGTGCTAAAATGACCCTTTACAGGGTTAATGAAATGTCTTTCAGCTCTCCACTTCTTGTGAGCAGGAGACCGTTTGCAACTTCAGCCTGATTTACAGCTCCATAGGAGATATGAGCGTCTCCGCATCAGTGCCTGCTAGAGGAGACAGCAGGAGGGGACGGGAGAGCAGGGGAGAGCAGGGGACAACGTGATGGATCAAAGTGATTCAGAAACCTGTAGTAAAGAGTCTCAATCAGAGCTCAGCCCCTCTCACCAGCCCACTTCCTTGAAGTCTCACAGTCATGCTTTACAGGAATCCATGTTTTACACCTCAAAACAGACAAGCTATATCTGGTTAGCATTTATTGTAACTTGTTTATCATGGTGAAACCTCAGAAGAATAAAAATTGTGTCTTGTGTCTTGAATTGTGTGCAGGCATGTGTGTGAGGAGGGTGGGGTGGAGGGGGTATTTTTGCTGCTCCTGCAGTGGTCTTCCTGGGGTTTCCACACTCCAGGAGGGCCTCTGGATGTCTTCCAGGGGACTTGGGGAGCACACACACTTCACACCCACTATTGCACACAGAGAAACCTTGTATACAAGCAAATGTGCACGCACACATATGGCCACAAGGTATTCTCATAAGTATGGACTCATGTGGTTTTGACATATAACCTTGGGCTGTGGCTGCCACTAAATGCACCATGAATGAAATATTACTGTGTGTTTTTCAGTAAACATTACTGTGATATATCTCCATGTTGTTTGGTACTGATATCTTGATCCTGTTGTATTTTGGTGTGTATCCATTTTTTATTTACGTATATAACAGTTTAAAAATTTGGAGTCGGCCTAATTTAAGATGACCACCGTCACTGATAGACTAAAGTAAATAAAATGGGCTTTAACTCTGTCAGTTTAACATTTGTCGAGCTAAAATATTCCATGGTAAAAGTTGTGTCCTTCACAGTTTACTAAATGCTAACAGATCCTGTTATTTTGATGATTTAGCCAAAAGTCCAGTCTCCCAAACACTGGCCCTGACTTATACCTTGAGTCATTCTTTACTACCGACTTGTCTGTGCTCTGCCGTAATGTCTTCTTTCTGTTTCTTTTCCCCTTTGTGTATGCAGATACGAGCTGCCCCAGTACGGCAGTCGCAGGAAGCTGATCTCACCCTCCGGCCTTTATGATGAATATGGAGAGGTTGTTGTTGATGACGATGGAAGCTACTACTACAGCCCGCAGGAGTCAGATGGAGAGGTAGGCCAAAAACAAGACTGAGGGCAAACTTATCAAGAGCAGGTTGATCAGATGCAGTCAGTGTGCAAAAAGCAGCTTGTTAAAGTCATATTCAGGCTGTATAATGTCAAATCCTACATATACAGGGACATGCAAATGGATCCAGTTAAAAAATATAAACATTAGATTTAAATAAACATTAAACAGCTACTCTAAAATAGTCAAGTGCTTCAATCTCTAAATTGGATTTGACTATTTGAGGATTCAATCTGAGCAGTAATATTACTTTTACAACCAAATCATAACTAATAAATTCATATTTATATCTACTAAACTAGACAAATGAAAGGCCACGGTGTTTACATGCCATTTTTAAACTTACCCCACTCCTTAAAAGGAGGAAAATGCTGAAAATTTAATGGTGTGTGTTGTTTGAGGTTATTCCTGCATTTCAGGCCTGCATTCAAAACATTTGTACTGTTAAGTTTTTTTATTGTAGGGTTTGGCAAATTGAGTGCTTTAAGAGCTCAATATATATTACCTCTACTTATGACCAATAAGCTGTGATACTCTATCTAAATATGGAATATCAACTCTGCTTGGTCTTTATGGTGTTTAATCAGAAGATTCTTGGATTCTTCGTTTTGATTCAGAAAACAGGTTTATAAAAGAATTTATTTTACTAACAATTAAAACATGACAATTTAACCAACATTTATGTTTATTATGTTTATGTTTATTCATTTAGCAGACGCTTTTATCCAAAGTGACTTACAATTTATAACCTATAGGGCATGTCGTGATCTGTGGGGGAAACCGGACAGTGTTGGGAGTAATGTGGTACAAAAGTAATTAATTACTGTAATGCATTGCTTTTTGCTGTAATGTAGTAATGTAAGGCATTACAGGGAAAGAAAATGGTAATATTTACTCAGTACACTTGTCAGTAACGCTGTAATTACAATGCTTTTTTAAACCCAGAATCAAGATGTGGGTTTCCTAAAAATTCAAATTGCGGGAAGCCTGAAAAAAGATCCAGTATCCACATATATTACGTCATTTATGGACTCAGCTTTGCAGGCATTCTATGAACAGAGAGGACGCAGCAGTAATGGCTCAAATACTCCAGCTGCATCCTGCGCACGGCCACTGTTATATTCACAAAATTGCTCCACCACAACAAAGTCATTCGTTTGCGATCGTGTATATCAGCCCATATTCACTGGTACTTCATGTACTTTTCAGCTGAGTTCATAATCTGTGCCCCAGTGATTTGTACTCATTGCTGCTGGAGCGCAGCGCATATTAAGCTTTATTTATTTATTTATTTATTTTTGTGTTTGGTAGATCCCTTTGGCTGATTAGTTAGAAAGTAGAAAATCTAAGAAACAGTTTTTCTGGAAGACGGAGAAAACATGCAGCATGCAGGAAGGTTACAGAGAGAAAGAGCCGGAAATTATTCAAATAAAATCAAGAAAACAAAACAAAGTGCTTGAAAAGAAAAAAGGTAGTTAGATTTATCCCCAATACACATTTTTACCAATGAAAAGCTATAATATATAAGCATTTAATATTTATACATGTGATAGAATCAGATCACCCCAGAAGTCAGTCCCACATCCAGGGCCGTATCAAGGCATTTGGGGACCAAGGTAAATATAGGCTTGGAGCCCCCACCACCTCACTCCCTGCTCAGTTAATATAAGATGGCAGCGTGCTGAGAGTACAGATTGTTGTTGCTTTTATTTAATAAACAATCATTTTAAAGCACTGTTATTATATCTGACTGTTTTTAACAGCAATCCTAGCTTAGACACCACATCACTTTCCACATATATGTCATGAGCTCACTGAGCGTCAGATTACCAGATTCATAGTGAAGGTGTTTTGGTGAAAGTAACTTAAAGTAATGCAAAAGTAGTGTAATTCCTTACATTTTTAAATCAGTAATATTGTAATGTAATGAATTACTTTAAAATGAGGGTAACAAGTAATAAATAATGTATTACAGTTTTGAAGTAACTTGCCCAACACTGAAACCGGAGTACCCGGAGGAAACCCACACATGCATGGGGAGAACACGCAACTCCACACAGAAAGGCCGTAGCCGAGTTTCGAACCTGCAACCTTCGTGCTGTGAGGCAACAGTGCCTACCACTGCACCACCATGCAGCCCATGCAGCATATTTACTGTGATGGATGGAACTAGATGTGATGTATGAATCTATGTGTGAATGTGGTGTTAGTCAGAACTTCCTTCTCTAGGAGAGCTGAGTTCTGGATGTAAAAGAATTTGGTTTGCGTTAAGCTATGAAGGTGGTTGTTATCAAAACACATCAGACGCAATCTGTCATGTCTACTTCACCCGCTCTCGGAGGCCCTCTTTGTGAATCCAAAGGTCAGAGAGGTCGGCTGACCTCTGGCACCGAAGGGCTGTAGAATATCGTGGCACTGACGCTTCAGTCCAGAGATGTCTCGGGTCACAACAAATAGATGGAACCGTCTGGGACTCTGAAGGAGTCTAAACAATATCAGCTTGTTCTGCAGGAACTGTCGCGGCATCAGCTTCGCAGGTGCAAAAAGATTTTGACGACGTGTCAAAAGCTTTGATGGATTAAAGAGATTTTGTTTCAGCTGGCCGGTCTGAAACTTTCTGTAGAACTGAGAGATCACCCAGAGTGATCCAGTTTTAAGGAATTTGCGTAGCCGACCAAAGGTTGACAAGTTGAGGAATGGTTACCAGGACAACCTCAGAAACACGCATTCTTTGATACGGATGCTCTGACTAGGGTAAAAGACTATTTTTGTGTCACAAGTTCAACTTAACCTTACTTGTTCTTGTGTGAGTGCAAATGGTGATGACCTTGCTATATAAACAACATAACATTCATTTCAAACTTCAATCATTGAGCACAGATTAATGAAACATTTCATTATATCATAATTATTATAAGTAGCAATAAACAAACGTTTATTTAATGATTATCTAGTTTATAAGTTGTAGAGGAAGTTCATATTGATTTAGGAAATCATTCTTGATTTAGAAACTGATCCGAGCTGGAGTGTTCCTTATATGGAGGCATGAAAATCTGAAAGATTGGACCTTGAGGAGAAAACGTTATTGTTGACATTTCGTTATCTGTTCAGAGCTGCAGGCTCTGAGCTCCAGCTGGCGGGATGGAGGCAGGCTGATTTCAAAGGGGACACATGCACTCTCGTGTCTCCTTTTTGACCAGATGTTGAATGGTCAAACAGTACCTAAAAACTGACCATTGCTGGACGTTACTTTATGCATTCCTTATACTATACATCAGGACATTTGTGGCACTCCTAGTGATCACTTTATCACTTTCATTTTTTTCGGCAAAAAGTCCAAGTTGGTGAATTTTCTCTTTGTACTCATAAGAAGGAACAGTCAGGATCCGGGCCAGTGCACATACAGTACTGTCTTTGTTACATTGCCAGGTTTAAAAATGCTCAAGCGTACCTGGAAAATTGACACATTCTTCAAAATTGCATTTGTATTATTTGCATAAAATCTTTGACCACAGAGGGGAAAATGAACACCTGTCTAACCATCACAGAGGCTGCATAATGGACTTGTCAGCGATAATCAGAATTCATTTTCTTGATTTGCTTGAACAAAATACACATTTCATCTGTGTTGGTGGCTTCTTATTCAAGGTCAACAAAAATCTGCTTTTAAAATAAAAAATAATTTAAAAAAGCTTATTTTTGAACATTCAGGTTAAAGAAATTCCTCGTCGTTGTGGTTGTCCTTTTCAGAACTCTGGTGTCCAGCTTTGTTTTGGTCGTTAACACACAGACATTTCCCCTGACGTCTTGAATCCACTCATCGTGTTTTGAGCCCTTTTCCAGTCCCTCTTTAAAGAAAATTGCTTGCCAACACTTCCCATTGTGATCATTGCTATGGTGATTTTTTTCTCCTGTTTTGACTTTATACTGGATAGCAATTTTTCATAAAATTGAAAAACAACTGAACAAAAAAGTTTGCTTTAAATCTCCTTACTTATCTTGAATTTTTCAAACTTCCATTGGAATGTATTGCAATCCTGAAATGCAGGAAGTGTGTGTGAATGACTGCAATGATCTGATCTACATGATCTGATTGAGTGTAAAAACAGCCTCTAGACACAGAAACCGAGATCATAATCTTCCATACACTCAACCACCAACAACCATCTGAGAAACACGTTTTATTTTGTTCCCGAGAACAAAACCGGTAACAGAGAGGTAATAAAGGCCAGGGCTGGGTGAGATCTCCGATAGAACGGTCATGTCAGAACATTTTGACAGACCAGCAGGCTAAAGGAAAACTTTACTTTCAGGCTTTTTACTGAGCATCCTGCAAAACATCAAAACAAAAGAAAATGTATAGAAGAAGAAGATTAAAGATAAAGTATTTGCCACATTCTGACAAAAGGGACGAGTTTAAGATGAAGAAGAGAATACTTATGTTTTATAGTTGGACAGCATTTTCAAGCTGAACCCATAAAAACATTTCAAAGTGAAAACTAGACCATGAGATTGTTTTTCCCTGTACAGATAAAAAACTGATGCATTATTTTATACTTGAAATGTAACGTGAACGCTCCCACTTATAATGTGTCTTTAGTATATTTTTTGCCTCTGAAGGAATATTTCATCATGCAACAGGTGAGAGGAAGCCGCTGTGATCACCACAAGCCCCGCCCTCCACCTGTCCCGCCTCCTGCTAAGACACTAGGACCCTCAAGAGCTGCTCGGGGGGACCAAAAACCAGACGGTCCTACTGGTAACGTTAAAGGCTCCGGGGCAGATTCCAGGTTAAAAGCTGTAATGAGAATGGCCACGCTGATATCCCCCATGGGTAAAACATCCTCACAACCCCCCACCATCCACCCCCCATGGAATAAAGCCAGAGTCAGACCGATGGGGGATGGAGCCAAGCTGGCAGGAAGAGAGGATGATGTGAGGTTGGACAAAGAGGACAACAGAATGGGAGGGAAGGAAGTGAGAGAACTGGAAGTTGGGAGTAACATTGGGATGAGAAATGCAGCTGGAGACAGAGGAGGTGTCAGACCGGAGCATAGGGGGAAGCTCCCTGGCATGTTGTCCTCTGGCCAGGCGTCCAGTCTGGACGGCGCCTTGGTCATCAATGGGAGTTATTTCCAAAAGCTCACCAAAGCAAATGATGAACCCCCACCAGTGAAACAAAAGCTCAGCGAGTCTTTCAGTCTTATCTCGTTAGCCAGAAGGCTCCAACAGCCTGCCAGGGTGGGTGATGAGCAGTGGAGCTGGGACAGTAGGAGGATTTACAGCTCCATAGGAGATATGAGCGTCTCCGCATCAGTGTCTGCCAGAGGAGACAGCAGGAGGGGACGGGAGAGCGGGGACAGCGTGACGGATCAAAGTGATTCAGAAACCTGTAGCAAAGAGTCTCAATCAGAGCTCAGCCCCTCTGACAGGAGCAGCCGGAGCTCCTCAGCAGCTACGGATAGTGATGAGTCGGACTCTGGAACAGAGAGGGATGACGAGAGTCAGGACGAGGAGGAAGAGTCTCAGAAAGAATCGGGGTCAGAGGATGAAGATGAAAGGACACATTCGAGCAGGAAAACCCATGGTAGCAGTGACTCTAAAAGCTCCAGATATTCCAGTTCCAGGCCCAAAAAGTCAAAACACTCACGTTCAAATCATAACAATGTCAGTGACGAGAACAGCCAAGTGGAGGAGGAGCGGAAGAAAAAGAATGGATCGAGAGAGAAAAGCAGGCGAGCTGTTGGTCACAAACAATCAGACATCAGCTTGAGTTTGATGGACACCTCAGATGATCTGTCACCCATCTTGGAGGAAGAGGAGGAGAGCAGCAGCTTCCACAGTGAAGAAGAAGAGGGGTATTGGAGGAATGAGTCAGCTGCTTGAGGTCTTAGCCTCCTCCTGAGATTCAAATCTCTGCCACCAAGGTGGGATAACCTGGTTTGGGTGTGCAGCCGTTACCTGAGTGGAAGCTTTTATCTTTCCTCACCGCATGCTTTGATTTATTCCCAGAGGACGACGCGTCCTCCTCTGCCCTCCCGCTATGCTTTTCCATTCCTTAATACTCTTTCTCCAATAAGAACCCCCTACACCCCCTTCTCTCATATCCATTTGCCTCTTGAAGCCGTTGTCAGCTCCACATCTGTTGACTCCTCTTGTACTGCAGCAGACGCTCCTCTGCCATCTGATTAAATCTCTGCAGCTGCAGCTCAAACATTGTTATTCACTGATCTCTCTTTGTAGAACAGAAGGTTTGTGTGAGTTTTTCCTCCTTCGTCATCTCTCCTCCGTGTGCGTCATTCTCCTGGGATCTTTCGGCTTTCCCTACATCTGTTATATGTAGGAGGAGAAAAAAAAACAAATAAATAATGAGAAAGAGAACATGTTCTTTCTCGCATACTATCAAGGTTAAGTGGAAGAAACTGTGGGGGTTACATTGTGTGATAGCAGATTGGATTTTTTTTCACAAAGGTCCTTCTTCTGTGTGTGTGTGTGTGTGTGTGTGTGTGTGTGTGTGTGTGTGTGTGTGTGTGTGTGTGTGTGTGTGTGTGTGTGTGTGTGTGTGTGTGTGTGTGTGTGTGTGTGTGTGTGTGTGTGTGTGTGGCTGAGTTGGCTCTACCACTAGCAAAGCTGATCAGAAATTAGCACCGCGTGGAAGCATGTCTTCAAAAGCGTTATCAGTGTTTTCCTATGTTAGTAATGTAACATCAGATGACTCAAAGGCTGCTGGTGAGGAGCAGGAAGTGACCTTGCTTTGGGCTTGCTGTGACAGAACGCTCTGACTTTTCTTTGCGCAAGGTCTGACTTTTACAGGACAAACGTTTAAAGAAAAAAGCTGATAGAAAATGACCAGAAATGACATTTTAAATCATAGACCTATGTAGGTTAAATGTTGAAAACTAAAAGAGGAGATTGTGGTTGCACTGCTTTGTTTATTACATTGGCAAAGGTTTTAAATTGTCTGCCAGTGCTAAAAACTAAATCCATGCAAAGACATATTTTTCTAATACTTAACAGGAATATATTGGGCTCCTGCGTGGGTCTCTACTGCCTCTATAAACATTCTGTGTTTGGTTTTAGGGATAATGTGCCTAAAATGAGCTGTTTAAAATAGTCCCAATTGTGATGTCACAAACAGGGTATTTATTAATTTTAATTATATATTTTTATTTATTTTACTGTTTTTCACCTGGAGGAGAGCTGTTGCTGGAGCAGCAGCAGCTCTACTGTGAGTTCATCCCAGATATCAGAGCTTCTCGGCTTACAGCAGTCTGAGCAGGGGATAGGTGAGCGTGGACAGTGCCCTAAAACGGCTCATTCTAAAAGGTACTGAAAATGCCAAAAATAAATGTCTTTATACGAGAGGCTTTTGGTGGAATGAACTTCATGAATGTTTTTATCTACCATATAACTTTTATAACTTAAGAAAAAAAAGTCCTAATATGTCCCCTATGAATTAAAGTAATAGTTTAATGAATGATACCTAACATGTTGTAGAAGGCTCTTTGAATGGCCTCTGTTTGGAGGAACAGAGATAAAGTCTGAACAGTTTGACAAGCTAAAATTTAGTCACTGTATAGTCACTTTGTATGTATGTAGCTGCCATCCAAAAACAACTCATCTATAAAGATTCATAGCATTTCACATGTATAAATTTTGCATTACAGTTATTTACATGGTCAGGATCACCAACTTGTAGTAATAAACACTGGCAGAGAAGGGTAGTGGGGGTTCTTATGTTAGTAAGTTTGCATCTTGTAAGACCACATGAATTGTCATGAACAGAAAGTATTCAATAAAAATGACATTATGTAAATTTAGTTTTTGTTGGATGGCATGAAACTAGCATCTTACCACAGTTTATTAGAACTACACTTCCGCTACCAAACTGGGACTTTTGACTTTTCTATTGTAGCTCTGTGGTTGTGAAAATCACACAACAGACATTGTGACAAAGGACCAATTAGTGACAGATTTTTATTTTTGAACTGAAATAATATACGAAAGAGTAACAGGGGCTTTCTAATCGATGTCATGATGTGTAGCAATTCCTAAAGGTGTGGATTACTGAAAAGAAAAAGAAAAAACATTATTATTTCTGATTATAGTCGGTCACCGAGTTTTTGATGCAGGCTGAACAGCTATCTCCTGCGTCAGCTTCTGATAGAAAATAAACAGTCAAAATCTAAGACTTGGAAAGCCTGACAGCATGACATCACACTGTCACTCAACATTCATGGACTCACCCATCTTGACTCACAACGGGGAAGGCTGCTGTTGGTTTGGCATGCAGGAAATGGCAGAAAACGTCTCGGCTGATCTAACCGTTAGCATTAGCAACTCCACCGCTTGGCAAAACTCCTCCAGGCTTGTGTTGTTTGTGCAGATAAAACATCAATGTTGCAGAGCAAACACAGCTAGTGGTAGCGTTGCATTGTTGTTACCCAATCAGAAGGGAGATGTTTGAATATCAGGAAGTTCTGTGATCTGGCAATCTTCTAGATCAGGGTTCCCCTATCCTGGTCCTGGAGGGGCCGGTATCCTGCATGTTTTAGTTTGAACTCTGTTTCATCACACCTGATTTCAATCAGCAGCTAATTAACAGGCTTCTGCAGAGCCTGATGAGCTGCTGCACAGGTGTTTCAACCACTGAATCAAGTCTGTTGGAGCAGGAAAACCACAAAACCTGCTGGATCCCGGCCCTCCAGGACCAGGATTGGGGACCCCTGTTCCAGATCCTGAAACAAGCACGCCAGGGCTTTTTGTACCTAGAGTATGTCTTACAAGGCATTCATTCCTACTAGAGACCACTGGACAACAATGTATTAATTAAACAAGTGAACCACAACTTTCACACTCTCATAAGTTTCCTTTCATTTTCCCAGCAGGGCAGTCGAAAACGCCGGATCAAGTTGGTGCTTGACCGAGAGTACGAGACCAGCTCTACTGGTGAGGACAGCATCCCAGACACCCAACGCAACCGCCTGTCCACCACGCAAACGAACCACGTTAATGTCAATGGGAGCATCTACGTGGCCCAGAACGGATCCATCATCCGCACCCGGCGTTCAGGAAAACCTTCAGGTCCCACACACACCACCAGCACCACAAACAACAATCTGAAAGTCAACTCGCCAGTCTTCAGCTCACGTCTGGCCAAGCATTTTAAAAAGCTTGATAAAATGGCTGCCACATTGGAGGAGAGAGCCCCCTTGAATAGCCCCAACACATCAGTGGACGGAGGACGCATTACACTGAGCACCTTCCAAAGCTCCAGAAGGGCTGTCTCGTCTACAGCCACTTCTTCCTTCTCGAACACGGACAACAATAAAATGCTGAATGTGTTAAACACTCGGCAATCCAGCGTGTCTTTAGGGTCAACTAGCATGAGCAACACGGGCCCTGGAAGCATGGTGTCTAAAACGGACGTGCCCACGGCGGCATGCAGCAGCACAGAGCAGCCCGAGAGTCCAGCAGGGACAGATGGGTTACAGGAGGGAGACAGGGAGTCGAAGGTCGACAGAGACAAGGACGATAGCGTCGTCCCGAGGGAGCCGCTGGAGTGTCCTAGTGACAGAACACAGTCAGATGAGGAGGAGTTGTGGATGGGCCCGTGGAACAGCCTTCACATACCCATGACTAAACTCTGACTGACCCCGACGCCACTGTGCTCGTTCTTTATTTCCAAGATCATCAGACGTTTCCCACCTTATTTCTCTTTGTTTGCTGTGGGACTACTGGGATCACTCCAGTTCAGAGTAAATACATCACAACAGCTGATCAGCCACTCTCATAGTCCTCTGCACATATCATCAGATGATTATTTTTTCATAAATTACAAAAACATTTGCTGAGAAATCTCTGAGTAAATATGGAATTTAATTGATCTGTTTTGCCTCACTCTTCTGTTCATCCCATCAGTCTAACTGATCCCAGAGCAGCAGCACCCTTCAGAAACTGGACCTACAGAGAGAAGACAAACTATATTTATATTTTGAACAGGGAAAACGTGACAATTATTTATTTCACGGCCCTTTAAGCATCTGGTGTCTGTATGGAACTGTGCTTGTTTCATTCAGTGTTACAGCCACTTGAATTTGCCTGATGTATTTCATTGACACATGATGTCTTGTATTGTTCACACTTGCCTTTTTATTCTTGTCAAGTTGCTTGGCAGACTCAATCCAAATAAAGTTTAATCTATGGAAAGTGGAGTTGTGGCTCTCTTGGTGCCCTGCACCGGCACAACAAATGCTGGAGAACAAACCTGCTCCGAACAGGCTCGCAGCTAGGCTTGCCGAAGCTTGGTGAATATGACTGGACGAGGCATGTTATGTCCCCTTTTTCTTGTTGGCAGCTGGCAGCTACGAAGTGGTGAATTAGTGCCACCGCTGGCCCACAGACGTAAATTCTTAAAACTCACAGCTGCTCAGCAAAAACAAAGTCCTCCAGTCTCTAAACACCCAGACTCTGGAACAGAACATGAAAACAATAAAATAAATATGTGGAAAAACAGAGCTGATGCAGATTTCCAACATTGCCACGCTGAGCGTTCTAACTAAATAGCGCTAGCTACACAGCTGTAAACAGCTGGTGGTTTCTGTTTTAGTGCTGATATCTTTGTAGTCCTCATAAGCATGAATTAATCATTCTTACACTTTCTGGGAGAAGAACACGGAGCTGTCCTTTTCTTCCATTCTCATTTATAATCAAGCTCCATCATACATCAGTGACCTGATTGTTCCATATGTTCCTAACCGAGCACTTCGCTCTCAGGACTGCAGGTTTACTGGTGGTTCCCAGAATATCTAAAAATAGGATGGGATGCACATCTTTTAGCTATCAGGCTCCTCTCTTGTGGAACCAACTCCCAGCTTTAGTCTGTGAGGCAGACACCTTGTCTACTTTTAAGACTAGGCTTAAAACATTTTTATTTGAAAGGGCCTATGGTTAAAATCTGATGTTAGCCTAAATCTGGACAAATGGGGGAGTAGAGGGAGGTGGAGTGTACAGTCGGTAAAGACGACTCTCCCTTGCCCTGCCTCCAACATGCCACCATCTAAAAGTTATCTCTGTAGTTATGCTGCTGTAAGGACACACTGACTACTTTCCACACTCTACTACAGTGGTCCTCAATAGGCAGCCTGTGTGCGGGCAGAAGCAACCCGACTCTGGATAAGCGGATGAAAATGGATGGATGGACAAATGACAGATTTACATGTAAGTAGTTTAAATAGAGTACTGTGCTGTTTGAATGTATAAACTGAACGCCAAGAGAAATCACTAGTTTATTTTCTTCACGGAAAAAAATCATATATGTCAGGCAGGAGCGTCTCAGGATCTGTCTGAGATCTGTCTCGGTGAGACAGATAATTAGCCTGGCAAGCCAGACTAAATAAATGTATTATTTGCAAAGCAAGAATTTGGTCTAGTTCACTAGGCTAACAGATAATAGCAATCCAAAGTGCTTTTTATGTGTGATATGTTGGGGTTATTAGGAGCGAACAATTCGTAAGCGTTAACTTACTTTTGGATTCTTCAATAAATTCTGTAAATATGGGAATATTTACTGATTTATTAATTAATTAAGATATTCTTAGATATACGGGGCACCATTCCCCTTTTTCCGGGGAAAAATTGAATCCAAAACTCTTATCAGTCTTTCTTGAAGTTCGTAGAATCCTTGGAGCAGAGACTTCTCTTCGACACAACAAAGCTACTGGACACAAAAATCTGAATTTTATAACATTTAATTAACAATTTGTCAAATGAATAAACAGTGGAATAGATGAATAATAACCGTGTGATATGATTGAAGATGGATGTGTTTGCATGTGATGGAGGATGTATGAATGGGGTCCTTTGTTCTCACAAAGGAGTAGTGTGTATGTGTGTGTGTGTGTGTGTGTGTGTGTGTGTGCGTGTGTATGGATTCAAAATGGAGTCTTGAATACAAGATGGCTGACCCCTTTGTCTGGCTAAAGTGTGGGTGGCAACTTGCACTTTAACTTCCAAAGCACTTAGAATCAGTAGTAACTTAACCTTAAATCACTCAAAACATTTCAAAAGATCATGAAACAACACAAAAGATTAATCACAAATTAATATCTTTTAGTTTCAGCCTGGCCATGACAGAAACCATTTTAAGATACCAAACAATGATCAATAAGCAGTTTATTCTTCAAAATGACCCGACGGACGTGTTTGGGACGAAAGAGGAAAACACGAAGCTACTTTTTAAGCAATAGACGCGGTTTATTGCTTATTTGAGACTATAGAGGAAACGGGAGAAGAAAAGGAGAGAAAAAAATGAGTTTCCTGATCACCAAAGCAGCAAGGCGTCCCCCGCTGTTATGACTTGACGGTTCTCCGTTTTTCTCCGCAGTTTCCGGCGTCATCCGTCGGTTTGATGCTTTCTCCGTTGTTTGGCGTTCACGAGTGTTTCTCCACGGGCTGGACAGAGACAGCAAAGTTTCTTTCTGTGCTGAGTTATAACTTACAGCGTTTCTGAGAGCTGGATGGAGTTGTTGTTTCCCTCCTCAGTTCTGTGTCCTCAAACATCAGCTGGAGGGGAGCAGAAACGAGCAGATCTGATGGGCTTGCAGTTTAGTTTCCAGCAGTTCCGTGGCTCAACTTGGCACTTAGAGCTTCCGCGTGCTCAAGTTGTCGGAGCGTCGATAAGCGTGTCCTTACCGCCAGGTATCCTGGGCAAAAGAACGAGGTTTCTTTGTCTCATTCATGATTTATAGTCTTTGAAGTCGCGGGAAAGCTCCAAGCTCCCGCCTCCCGCAGATCGTGTTTCTGGTATTAGGCGGTAACATCACCCAATGCTTCCGTGTGCAAAGCATCATGGGAAATGAAGTTTCTTGGCGCTGATGTGATTATTTGCTTTCCAGAGCAATTTAAGCACAGTCATTTTGGAGAAAATCACTGCATAGTAATTTCCTCATGAGGTCAGACCCTCAACATTCCCCCTTTTGGTTTCGGGGATCGCGCCCAAAGCTCGATCGTCGGAAGCACAGATGGGTTTGTTCCTCATGAACGTAGGTCGACTTGATTGTCGGAAGCACAGGTGGGTTTGTCCCTTAGGACGTTGGTCTCCTTGGACGCCTTTGTCTTTGTTCTTTGTCTTGGATCCTGGCGCCTTTGGTCTTTGATCCTGGTCAGGCACAAAGAGGATAGGAAACGGGATAGTCCCCAACGCGCATAACGAGAAGAAGCCACTCACGCAGGTGGTACGCAATGATGATGTCGTCCATGCGAGAGGTAGTAGTGTAGAAGGAGGAAGGTCGGTGGGCGGTTAACTCCACGAGTGGACACAAAGGCATCTCACCGCCGGCCATACAGTTCAGTTTATGGAGCACGCGGTGATGTACGAGGTCCATAGTTCGCAAACGCGCATTGACCTATGTGGTCCCAAGATTCCCCCCTTTTTTGGTCTAAAGGGTGGATCAGGACAGTCTTTGGGCTAAAACAAGGACCATAAAACTAAGAGGTACTACAATGTGCTGGTGCGTCAGACAGAGTCATTGACAGACTGAGCTGGGCCGGCACATAACCACTAGTTAATATGTGACCAAGTAAGAAACAAAAATACAGAAAACCCAAAAAAAAAAAACATATAACATCCAAGAAAATTCATAGCAACCTTGAGATCTCATAAAATACATTCTTAGGTCATACATTCAGTGTGTAGCTTATAAAGAATGTGACATAATGCAACACTCAGATAAAAATGTGAGGTAGACTAAAGTGAGAACTACTCGTAGGGTTACAGAATAACAAAGAAAATGTTGCTCACCCCCTTTAGACAGGTGTGGTACATTCACGCTTGGATTCTCCCCGAACGCGGTCACGAGGCACACCGTAGGTGAGCAAGTGCATCTTATCTTGGAGTTTATTAACACGCCTGTAGGCGGAATAAGCTATCACGGCCGTGATGAGCCATTCCATCCCCAGGGCGACCAATGTGCAGATTAAGGTGGTATAATCTGTGTCAATGTAGCGTCTTGGGTATCTATTCATGGGCGTCAAAGTAAGTTCACGCGGGTTTTGTGTGAACTTAGCAAATTTGGTTCCTTCAATCAGTAATTGTTGGTCAATTTCTAAATCGAAGGCAAAGTTATAACCCTGGAAAGCGTCCATGATCTCAATCTCTGAGTCATGCTGTTCGAGGTTGAGGTGATGGAGTGTCAGGTTTCTAGTTCAAAGTGGAAATGCCTACCGTCCTTTCAAATACCAATGTTCAGCATCGACCTAAACCTATAGATGTGAGGTGTCACAATTATGGGAACGTTTAACAGGAAACCGAGTTCTAATGTTCTGCATCAACGTGAATGGGAATTGCACTACCTAGGCTGTACGCTAGGTGGATTTGTGAAAGGTGCACAGTAGAGGGGTAGCAGCTGTCAAGCTATCTTTGAGCAGGTCCAGTGGTACCAAGTACGGGGAAATACGACTTTCAACCAAGCTGTCCAGCGTGGAACTTACTTCCCTGAGCAGGTCCTGCATCAAATCTCTCACCACTCTTGTGTACACAATATCCTGATGTATGGTTTCAGACAAAGTCTTGATTGCACGTAGAGATTCATTAATCAGAGCAGAATGTAGGTTGACAGTTACAAGAGTACCCTGTAAGGTTTTAGTAAGTACTTCCTGTTAGCGTTCTAGGAGGAGTTTCTCTTGGTTAGTGAAAATGACGGCGGGGGGGGGCTTGGTTCTTTGTCGGTTAGTACATGTTAGTGGGTTAAACGTGCACTTCCCCCCTTTTCCATTTCCATGCATAGAACTATGTCGAGACTACGTCTACCTCCTGCGGGGAGTCTGGTCTCTGTACCCGCGGGGATGGTTTGACGTAGGGTTTGATTTGGTTTGCATGCACCCATTTGTAGACAGGCTCCTGTCTCGCTTTGGTGATGCGTAACCTGTATGCAACTGGAGAGAGTTTTGCCACGATCTCAATTGGTCCTGACCAGCAGGGCAGGAACTTCTTAGCTTTGCGTGCCGGTTGGGCGAACCGAAAGTAGAATACTTTGTCACCCACCTCGTATTCGCGGCTGGTTGTCTTTTGGTCGTAGTAGGCTTTAGCGCCTTCTACGTTGGTCTCCAGTTTCTTCTGAGCGTGCGCGAACGTAGCTCTGAGGTGTGTTTTCAAGTCTGCCACATACTGATGAGCGGTATAGGCAGTGGCAACACTGACATCCTCTGGGTGATACAGGAGGTGCAGTGGTAGAGTCATCAGTCTGCCGGTCATCATCTCAAAGGGCGTAACCCCCGTGGATCTCTGGGGAGTGGACCGTATGGCCATCAGGACCAGAGGGAGCTTGACGTCCCAGTCCTTCCCCGTGGAGCAGACGCACTTTTTGAGCATGGAGACGACCGTGCGGTTCATCCGTTCGACCTGTCCGGATGACTGTGGGTGATAGGGGAGGTGGAATCTCACTTCCACTCCCAGAAGTTCAAACAGGGACGTCATTACACTGGATGTGAAATGAGTTCCCCGGTCAGAGTCAATGCAGAGTGGAAGTCCCCATCGACTGAAAACGTGGTTAATCAGCAGTACAGCGGTTGTGACGGCTGTATCGTTTGGCGCTGGAAGGCACTCAACCCACTTTGTGAAACTGCAAGTTACAGTTAGCATATATTTGTTTCCTCTTGCCGATTTGGGAACCGGTCCAACCCAGTCGATCTGCAGGTGGGACCAAGGGAAGGTTATTCCCCTGCGTTGCAGTGGTGCTCTAGCAAGCGGCTGGGAGGGTTGAAACTGGGCACAGATGAGGCAGCCTTGGACATAGCTGTGTACGTCCTTGGACATCGACGGCCAATATGCTACTTCTGTCAGTGACGCGAGGGTAGCTTTTGCTCCGCGGTGACCTCCAACCGGAGTGTCGTGGGCGTAGGCAAGCATGACTCCTCTGTGGTCAAGTGGAACAACCCAGCGCGGCGGGCTGTGATCGTCACGCATGTAAACTAACAAATCGTTTTGTAGTTTCAGGTGCGCGAGTTGACGATGCAGGGTTACCAAATCTCGGCTTGCGCCAGTAGGTGGTGACGGTTGTTTAGACATCGGGCCCTTTTGGAGAAGCTCGCGGATGAGCTTCAGGTCAGGATCTTGTTCCTGCATGGTGACTAGGTCCGCATCATGTGGTTGTCTGCCTAGAAACACGGGTACCCCAACGTTCTGAGGTTCGTCTGCCTGTTTAGCATGGCGACGAGTAATCGCGCAGACCTCGTGAACGGCCTTGGGTGGAAGCCACTCGTCTTTGAATTCCCAGCAGGTTCCCTGGTCAGCACCAAGCTTAGCAAGGCGGTCAGCTTCGTCATTACCATCTTTCTCTGGACCTATGGTCCTGGAGTGACCTTTGACCTTTTTCCAGTAGACCATTATGCCTTTCTCAGTGGTGAGCAGATCACACGCTAGGAATAACTCCGAGTGTTTCACGTCTCTGTTCCTGGCGTTTTTCATGTGGTTCTCCTTCCACATGGGGAAGTGAGAAATGAAGCTGTGTCTAGCGTAGTTTGAATCTGAGCAAAGGACGATTTGAGTGATGTCCAAGGCTGCCGCCTGCTGGAGGGTTATCAACACTGCAGCAATTTCGGCGTACTGACTAGACTTTTGGCCCAACCGGTAGTGATTTGGTTGCTTAGTGTCACAGTCAACCCAAACGACTCCAACCCCAGCACGGAGCTGGCCTTCGTGAAGGTAGGCGCATCCGTCAGTGTAAACTTTCGGAAGCCCTTGGCAAACATTCTCATCAAAGTAGCGATGATTGGATGCGGTTGGGTAGACTGCGGCAGGTGTGTCCAGGGGGCCCATGACGGAGTCAGAGTCACAGTGCTGGCAGCCTGCTAGCCCTTGTCCTAGCGCTAGCTTGGTGTTCTGACCATACTTGACCTCAATGTTGTATCCTTGGAGCACCATCATCCACGTCGCAATGCGGCTGTTTGACACTCTTCCTTCGCAAAGTCGCTGGCTGTTTAGGAAGGTGACGGGCTGATGACACGTTTCAATGATCACTTTCTGTCCACCGATGTAACTACGAAAGTGTTCGACAGCCCAGACTGTAGAGAGGAGGGCTCTCTCACAGTCTGAGAACTGGAGTTCCACCTTGCTCAGAGGCTTGCTGGCGTATGCCACAACTCTCATGTCCTGGTCGTGTTTCTGCTTCAAAGCAGCGCTCAGGCAGTGAGAGGAGAAAGTAGCCTCTATGTAGAACTCTTTATCCTTGTCTGGGTAAGCCAGACAGGGTGCGGACGCCAACTTCTGTTTTAGGAACTGGAAGGAGAGTTCTTGGGGTCTGTCCCACACGAAAGGTGTGTCGTTCCGAAGCAGCTCAGTGAGGGGCCTCGCTGTTTCAGCGTACTCCTCAATGAACTGTCTGGAGTAGTTGCAGACTCCGAGGAAGCTCCTGAGTTCAGTCAGATTAGCTGGGGCTTTGATGTCCTGAATGGCTCTAATGCGTCCCGCTTGGGGCTCGACTCCATTAGGGCCAACCAGCAGTCCAACATACTCCACTTTGGTTCGACACCACTGTCCCTTGAGAATCGCCAATTTAGCTCCGGCGTCAGCGAGCTGTTGCAGCACGTGACGGAGTTCGGCCAGGTGCTCCTCGAAGGTTCGACTCCTCATCAAGATGTCATCGACATATATGAGGTTCCCTCTGGAAGCAGCATCTGACATGGCTTTGTGGAGGAAGATGTTGAACTCGGCAGGTGAGTTAGAGTAGCCAAAGGGGCAGCGGTTCCAAGTATATTGGCGATTTCCAAAGGAGAAAGCTAGTTTATACTGGTCCGCCGGCTCAACCTTCATGGTCCAGAAGCCGTTGGCTACGTCAACCGTAGAGAAGAAACGAGCATCTCTGACTCTGGCTAGCTCTTGATCTAAATGGATCATAGGCCATCTGGAGAGAGGTACTTGTTTGTTCAGTGCACGATAGTCTATGGTGAGACGCCATTTCCCAGTCGGTTTCAGAACCGGCCAGATGGGAGAGTTGTAAGTGGAGTTACACTCTCTGATGATGTTTTTCTCCTTCAGCTGATCGAGGATCTCCTGGATCGACTCATAAGCAGCGAGGGGAATCTTGTACTGACGTACAAAAGTAGGAGGGGCATTCGGGTTCGTTGGAATGCGAACCGTGTGCAGGTTTGTGAGTCCACAGTCCAGGGAGTCCCTGGATAAGACGGACTGAAACTCATAGAACAGGCTTCTAAGCTCTGCTCTCTGCTCCTCTGACTCCAGCGCATCCGCTTTGTCAAGCTGCTGGCTGACTTCGGCCTCGAAGCCGTCATAAGGTTCAGAGGAGGAGGGTCTCTGGTGTTCCGGGCTTTCAACCGGTGACTCAGAGGGTTGAGTATTTATTGCAAAAACCGTTAGACACTGACCGCCGTCAGTATCTAAGGTTGCACTGCAAATGGGTTCCTCAGGAAGGGCTTCATGCCGCTTGATGGTAATCATTTGTGAAGGGAAAGTACTGAATGTGTCTACACCAACCTGTCTGTCGTTCAAGAACAACGGAAGTTGTCCGATCACGGGGACTGAAAGTTCGAAGTCATGGAATGAGCTATCTATCAGCATGCCCAAGGGCTTTCCTGCCGGCATGTGGATAGGACTCCGGGTCGGATTTTCGACCAACAAGTACGCAGAACGATTGTTCAGCTCCAAGAGTGGCGTGCCACAGACGGCTAAGTTGAGCTCCAAGAAGTGTGGTGATGGCTGGAAGAAGGCCTGTGTGCCTGGCAGCTTCTGATGCTTCATCAGAGTCAGACGAACAGGCACTCCTTTGACCAGTGGGGGCAGAACCGTGCTGGCCTCAACCACTGCACGGCAGGCCTGTGGAATGGTCTGACCGGACAGCAAGTGTTCAGGGCCTTCTGAGCCAGGCTCAGAGGATGGTGTGGCCCGGGCCCAAAGGACTTGATTGCAAGTGTCCAGCTGGGCACCGAGTCGAACCAGCAGATCTGCTCCAATGAGTGCAGGTGGATCAAGCTGTGGTATGATGCTGAATGTATGTGTGAGCTGTCTTGCTCCAAGTTGGATAGTCAGAGAGCAGACCTCTGGCGCTTTCAGGAGCCTCTGCGGCCAAGTAGGTGACAAGAGCCGATGGCTACGTGTCACACTGACCAGAAGGGGGTCCTTCTGACGCAGGTGTTCAAACGTCTGCTGGCTGATGGCTGACTTTTCAGACCAAAGAGCAAGGCGAGCATCTGAGATGTGGGTGCAGTTGATGGTAAGACCACCAACTATGTGTGGTGCATATGGCTGCAGGCTGACGTTCTTCAGCGAGCAGAGGAAAGATGAATGTGCGCGGAGCGGAGTTCCAGGAGCGGTTTCGTGCCTTTGCAGGCGGTCATCGTCTGTGGGAGCCATAGGGAGGGGCATGACCTTGGAACAAGGGTTTTGCTGCTCACTTATGCTGACTTCAAGAATGGAGGATGGTCGGCTGCTATCCGGGTTCCAGGGCTTAGGTGTGTCCACCTGGGCCCACAGTTGACCCTTCTGGCAGTCGATGAGGGGAGCTAGACGTTCAAGCAGGTCCTGACCAATGAGAAGTGGTTCAGTGTCTAGCTGGCAGACATAAAACGGGTGAACCAGAGTCATGTCTTGGAAGGTGATGTCCAGCCACGCCCGGTGAGTGATACACTCCCGGGTCTGGGTGTAGCTGGTGATTTTCAGGTCACAGGGTTCTACCTGGACTGGTTTCCCGAGCGACCGCATGGTGTCAGACAAGCGATGGAACAGTGTGGAGCACATCAGGGTGATTTCTGAGCCAGTATCCAGCAGAGCATCAACCTGTATGCATCCACCTACGTTGGTGCTACAGTACAAACGGCGAGCATGATCATGGTTTGTTAAGTCACCAAGGAACTTCAGAAATTTAGTATCAGGTTTCTCTGGGGGGTAGATTTCAGGAGACTCCTGTGATCTACCAGTAGTGTTTCCCCAGCTGATCAGGTAGGTTCTGGCCACGCTGGGAGGTTGAGCCACGCCTAGTCATGCTGACGTTGGCTCTGGGTCTGGCTTCTTAGAAGCAGACTTTGGTGCAGGGGTCTCATCTGCAGATCTCAGCTGTTCCTTCTGTTTAGCTAGGAACTGCTGAAACATCTCCTGGAGGTCGGCTTTGGTCAAGTACTCACCTGCGGACTTGTGTTCGGGACCTACCTGTGGGCGGCGCTCCTTAAACCTTCCACTGTTCCGACCTGCCTGCCGTTGGTTTTGGTTGGGCCACTTCCTGTCTGATTGTCCAGACCTAGGCGGCCAATCAGCACCCCCCTTCCCCTGTTGAGGAGATTGGGACTGCTCTCGCGGTTTAACAGGTCTAGGTTTAGCAGATTTTGGCTTAGTGGGTGGAGCTTCTGTGCCTTCAAGCTCCAAACGCGGCTCGGCGTCGGGAGCTAGGTGCATGACGCGGTGATGTGCGTCAGGCTTTTGGGGCTTTCCGCCGGCTTCCCAAGCCTGTTGAGCGTATCTCCTAATCTCCTGAGTTGTCAGTTTTTTCATCCGACAATACATTGAGACTTCGGAGCGAACACACTCGTGCAGGTTGTGAATGAACAGGGATCTGAAGGCAGGGTCTTCCTCGAGCCCAGGGCCGTTTCGACCTTGGAAATAAGCACTTTTGAGTCGGCGATAATACTCTCTGGGGGGTTCGTTCCTCCCGTGTTTGATGGAGAAGGCCCCCATTGTAGCTGACGCGGAGTCTGCATACGTGGCGTATTCATCTCTCAACGCTCGGCAGAGCGAGGAGTACCGATCTCGAATGTCAGGTGGTAGAGTTTCCATGAAACCATGCACCGTTCTAGATGTGGTTTTCCAAATTAGCTTGAGCTTTTCCCTTGAAGAGGGTGCTGGAAGATCAAGCAGACAACGTTCTATCTCCCTGAGATAATCGTCAACATTGGATTCATTGGTGTTAGGATCAAAGCGTTCTATGTCTTTAGCTAGCGATTCAATTTGACGTACACGGAGCCCTGACTCACGGTACGGCGCGTCATCCTCTGACTCTGACCCACGGTCTGTCTCAGAGGGCGCTGGATATCGCTGGTGTGCTCTGGGCTCCCAATGTTGACTCCTGGGGCCCAAATCGGGGTCCGGCATGTTGTGGCGGGCTGCTGGCACGTCACGTGGGTGTCCTGGGAGATCCTCCTCCCGGGGCACGTCTGCGTAGTGCAGCCTGCGTCTTTCAACTGGGGCATCTGCGTAATACGTTTTGTCCGGGTACGGACTGGCGTATGATGCTTTGTCCTGCAGCTGGTTATCGGCATGCCGAATACCGGAGTAGCTAGGATGGGTGGATGGTGGAGGTGCAGGTTGGGCTTGTGCATAACCCCAGCCGGCACCTTGCACCCTTCGTGGACTGGGGGAGCGGTCTAAATAGAGGTGCCGCTCAGCTGGTCGACTTCTCACTGATTGAGAAGGCCGTGAAGATGAGGGTGGTGGTCCAACCTGGGGTTCGAGGGCGAATTGCCCTCGGCCCCTAGGTGGTCCTGAATGCCCTATAGTGTGTGTAGGGAACGGGGCCGAAGGTTGGAACAGATGAGCTTCATCTCTCCCCTGCGGCGTGCGTCTGTCCAGAGAGTCCCACACCACATACTGTTGATTATCGTATGGAGACGTATCAGGAGGTAGCCTACCTTTACGGCGGGACGGCGGTCCCTCGCTACCTTGGGTGGAGGAAACCAATTGGTCTTTGGCGATCGTCCTGGGCGGACCCTGGTTGGCTTTGCCGGCTTGCTTTCGTACCGGTGTGGGAGAGCACTCTGGCTCAGCCTCAGAGTCACGGTGTTCCCCCCCTTCCCACTGTCTGTTGTCATCAGCAGAAGGGGGCGGGGTCTTCTCCCCATCTTCCCCAGAATCGGTGCTGGCTTCCTCCTCGTCATCCTTCTGCCTTCCATTTTGCTGCCTTTCAGCTAGCATGCTCTGGAGCTTCATGATCTCTCGATCATGTTGGAGTTCTCTCTGATAGAGGATCAGGGCTAACTTAGCTAAGTGAACCTGGATTGGTTTTGTACCATCCGGGTTTTCTATTTGATCAATTACAGCTTCCAGCTCGTCGCTACGCTGTTCTTCAGTGAAATCCCTAGAAGGGTAGTCGGGTTCTCGAGCAACCGCGACCAGTTTGGACAATATTTGTCCAGAAAGTAGGCCAGGTTCATAGTCGTGAGCCGCAGCGCCACCTGGTTGCCGGGAGTTGGTCAGTTCACTACTCTGTCCCTCCATTTTAACAACCGAACCAAAAATAGCCTAGTAGAGCTTCTGCAGATAGCTCAAAGCTGCACCTTTTGGCAGCAACTGCTAGTTTTGTAGCAGAAAAACACTAAATTAACCTTTGTGCGCACAGGTTTTAGCGTTTTAAAATTGCACGGACTGCCGTGACTGATGCTTAAAATACTATTCCTTTCAGTATTTTAGCAAAAGCTGGTGCGTTGCCGTAGCAACGTCTTACAACACTTGCAGTGTTAAATATGCTAGTTATTCCTTCAGAATATTAGCAAACAAGGTGTTATCAGTCTTTGAGTGAAGGTTTCAGTTAGTTACAATAGCCACTGTGAGTTAAAGTCGCTAAATTAGCAGTTAATTTTAGCCTAAAAGGGTTAGTCAGAATTACTTACACGCTGCACCTTTAATGAGGAACTGAATTTTAACCTAAAAGGTTAGCCAGAATTAATTACACGTTGCACCTTTAAGGAAAAACTGAATTTTAACCTAAAAGGTTAGCCAGAATTAATTACACGTTGCACCTTTAAGGAAAAACTGAATTTTTTAACCTAAAAGGTCAACCAGAATTAATTTACACGATGCACCTTTAAGGAAAAACTGAATTTTAACCTAAAAGGTCAACCAGAATTAATTTACACGTTGCACCTTTAAAGAAGCACTGAGTAACTGGTGAGAGTTCGATGCAGCTTCCTGCTCAGCGAAATCAGCACCACTCTGTTGCTGGTTCAAGGCTGAACAACGGATTATTTTTAATTCAAGCTCTTTGGATTTATTTGTTTGTTTGTGCCGGATAGAAATCTCTGTGTATCCAAGCCTCACACGGGGCACCAATAAAATGTTGGGGTTATTAGGAGCGAACAATTCGTAAGCGTTAACTTACTTTTGGATTCTTCAATAAATTCTGTAAATATGGGAATATTTACTGATTTATTAATTAATTAAGATATTCTTAGATATACGGGGCACCATTCCCCTTTTTCCGGGGAAAAATTGAATCCAAAACTCTTATCAGTCTTTCTTGAAGTTCGTAGAATCCTTGGAGCAGAGACTTCTCTTCGACACAACAAAGCTACTGGACACAAAAATCTGAATTTTATAACATTTAATTAACAATTTGTCAAATGAATAAACAGTGGAATAGATGAATAATAACCGTGTGATATGATTGAAGATGGATGTGTTTGCATGTGATGGAGGATGTATGAATGGGGTCCTTTGTTCTCACAAAGGAGTAGTGTGTATGTGTGTGTGTGTGTGTGTGTGTGTGTGTGTGCGTGTGTATGGATTCAAAATGGAGTCTTGAATACAAGATGGCTGACCCCTTTGTCTGGCTAAAGTGTGGGTGGCAACTTGCACTTTAACTTCCAAAGCACTTAGAATCAGTAGTAACTTAACCTTAAATCACTCAAAACATTTCAAAAGATCATGAAACAACACAAAAGATTAATCACAAATTAATATCTTTTAGTTTCAGCCTGGCCATGACAGAAACCATTTTAAGATACCAAACAATGATCAATAAGCAGTTTATTCTTCAAAATGACCCGACGGACGTGTTTGGGACGAAAGAGGAAAACACGAAGCTACTTTTTAAGCAATAGACGCGGTTTATTGCTTATTTGAGACTATAGAGGAAACGGGAGAAGAAAAGGAGAGAAAAAAATGAGTTTCCTGATCACCAAAGCAGCAAGGCGTCCCCCGCTGTTATGACTTGACGGTTCTCCGTTTTTCTCCGCAGTTTCCGGCGTCATCCGTCGGTTTGATGCTTTCTCCGTTGTTTGGCGTTCACGAGTGTTTCTCCACGGGCTGGACAGAGACAGCAAAGTTTCTTTCTGTGCTGAGTTATAACTTACAGCGTTTCTGAGAGCTGGATGGAGTTGTTGTTTCCCTCCTCAGTTCTGTGTCCTCAAACATCAGCTGGAGGGGAGCAGAAACGAGCAGATCTGATGGGCTTGCAGTTTAGTTTCCAGCAGTTCCGTGGCTCAACTTGGCACTTAGAGCTTCCGCGTGCTCAAGTTGTCGGAGCGTCGATAAGCGTGTCCTTACCGCCAGGTATCCTGGGCAAAAGAACGAGGTTTCTTTGTCTCATTCATGATTTATAGTCTTTGAAGTCGCGGGAAAGCTCCAAGCTCCCGCCTCCCGCAGATCGTGTTTCTGGTATTAGGCGGTAACATCACCCAATGCTTCCGTGTGCAAAGCATCATGGGAAATGAAGTTTCTTGGCGCTGATGTGATTATTTGCTTTCCAGAGCAATTTAAGCACAGTCATTTTGGAGAAAATCACTGCATAGTAATTTCCTCATGAGGTCAGACCCTCAACAGATATGACAATTGATCAACCATTGCTTAAAAATTAAATACAGCTTAGCCGGTTAATTGCTGTGATCATAAAACACAAACGCCAGCACACAGAACTCACGAGACAACGTTTTACGTGATGTTTACTTGTTGCTATGAGTAATAAGACAGAAAAAGCCACGCCAAAATAAGGCCCTGTCCACACGTAGCCGGGGATCTGCCATAACGTAGATATTTTTCTACGTATTGGCCTGTCATCCACACGAAAATGGAGTTTTTTCACACGAAAACGGATCTTTTTTAAAACTCCGGCCAAAGTGAAGATCTGCGTTTTCTCAGTTTTGGGTGTCTGCGTGTGGACAGACAAAACCGGAGTTTTAAGGTCCACAACGTCACTTTCCGCGACAAAAAAAATGCTGACATCCCGTGTGCGACCTGTGTTTACACTAGCCGACAGCATGGATGCCCTCAGAGCTGCGCTCGCTTTATCAACTGTCCAAGCGCTTTTTGCTTGTTTGTTTTTGCAAGCGGAATTACTGCTCCTTGCGGAAGACCACAGACGAAGGACGAGGTTAAGAACGGGGGATGTACTGCTGCCTACAGGCCTGGCATGTCCTTAACAACGTATTTATCCGGGTACGTGTGGACAGAGTTTTTTTTAAAACGAGGTGGTGTGGATGCAAGTTTTTGGAGGGGCAGATATTCGTTTTAAAAAAAAACCGGCTACGTGTGGACTAGGCCTAAGTTTAGGAAGCCCACTAAGAATCGTAATAAAAGCATTTAAAATAAATACCATACACAGTTGAGGAAACGTTGGTTTAAGTACCTGATATGAAGTGGTCGCTGCATACGTGAAAACCTTTACTCTCGGGATCCAACAGTTTCATTTTAGCCCGGTCACCAGTGTGTTTTATTACAATGATCCAACGTTTGCGGCGCTCCGGATCTTGGGGAATCCTGTAGATTGCTCATTCCTTATGTCGTCCGCGTCTGTTCTGCATCCTGGGGCAAAACAGGAATCTACCATATTTCCCGTTTGATTGAGTTTTCTGAGAATAACAAATAGTCCAGCTGCGGGCTTCTGCATGCCAATATGCCGCAGTTTCGATTTGAACTGTTGCAGGCCGGGAGAAGTGACGTCAACTCCCGGAGCTCTAGAGGCAGCCTGTGTGCAGGCAGAAGCAACCCCACCCCCCCACCCCCACCCGGTCTGGACCTCTTCTTCTCTCTTACTTGCATTATTTCCTGCTATTTCAGCTGTTAACTTTATTTTTTCTCTAAGTGTTTTTCTCCCCAGAAGAAGCTACAATGGTGTTCTGCTGAATTGTGGTAGCCTCATGGGGGGGTGGGGGGGTGGGGGGGGGGGGCATCGGCTTGAACACTGTTGCTAACCATGTTTGGTATGTTCTTACTGTGTTGCTTTTCTAACTGCATTGTTGGTTCTTTTTTAAAACACAGAAAAGGTTTCTTTTTTACCTTGCTGCTGACAAGTTTCGTTTGCGGCTGCTCTGAGGAAGTTTGCAGCCGCAAACGAAACTGTCAGCAGCAAGGTAAAAAAGAAACCTTTTCTGTGTTTTAAAAAGAACCAACAATGCACTGTTGCTAACCACTTAAACACTCTCCCTCTCCTGATAATAGCATTTTACTTTCTTTGACATTGAATGTGCTACTACTAGTTTACCTGTTGAATTATAGATTTGATAAATACAGTAAAGTTTATCTTTCACTAAATAGAATATTTACTAAGAAATCACAATGTAACCATAGAAACACTACTTGGTATGTATGTTATGTAGATGTTTGTGTGGGTGGGCTGGTGTTGGTGTTTGCGTGTGTCTGCTCTGTCTTCTCGATTCAATTCAATTCAAGTTTATTTATATAGCGCCAAATCATGACAAGAGTCGTCTCAAGGCACTTCACATCCCCAGTGAGTCGTGGTGGATGGCTGCTTATACTGAGCCAGGATCCTCTGGAGGCTTCTTCCTGTTAAAAGGGAGTTTTTCTCTCCACTGTCACTAAAAGCTTGCTTAGTATGAGGATTGCTGTAAAGTCAGTGACACCAGTCAGTGACTTGATGCAATTGCTGGCTTCCTTCTATAGGAAACTTTTTACTGATTGGCTTAATGGACCTGTATTGGAATGTTTACTATGTGAAGTGCCTTGAGACGACTCTTGTCGTGACTTGGCGCTTTATAAATAATTTATCTAGCATCGATTAACGTGGGCTGTCAGTGGATGCCCGTGATGCTCGCTTGCCACTCCTTGCTTTGATTACAGAGGATTAAATCCACCTGAGCATCGTTTGTGGAACTGACAAATTCTCAAGTGAACAGGTAGGATTTGTTAAGCAGGGATTTATCGGGAAGGCCTTGATGTTCAAAATTTGCTTCTTGGAATACCCTCCAGGGGTGCCCAATCCTGGGCCGGTATCCAACACGTTTTAGTGGTTACTCTGCTCCAACACGCTTGATTCAGTGATTGAATCACCTGTGCAGCAGCTTATCAAGCTCTGCAGAAGCCTGCTAATCACCTGCTGACTGAAATCAGGTGTGCTGAAACAGGGTTAAAACTAGAACATTCTGGATACTGGCCCTCCAGGCTTAGGATAGAGCCCCCCTGCTCTATAGACTACATCTATATAGTTTAGATTTACATCATGTTTTCACTTTAGGTTTGCATTGATGGTAATTAATAGGGGTACACGATATATTGGTATCAACATCAGTATTGGCCTAATGTAGTCATTTTTTTAATTCATTTCAATTCAATGACAATTAATGTGTCATTGTTGGTCTGATTAGTGAAAATGGGTCGATATTAAACCAATGCTTAATTTCATCTTGTTGCTGTTTATGTTTCGGGGTGTGGGGTGGTTTCCTGAAGATTAGAAGCAGTCTAGGAGTTGTGGTCATCAACCATGACAGCAGTATAAATATCAGATATTGATTTAGGCCCAAATTTCTATTGGTGCACCCCTAGTAATTAAAAGTTTTCATTGATGATCTAAAGCCATTTTGGCCCATCATACTCCAGCTTAGTGACAGTTGATATAAGTGACTGTCTGGTTGCCACACAGGAGCTGCCTTTCTTTTCTTTGTTGTTATGTACAGGGATTTTAATTTAAAAGTGATGCTTGTTCTAAAACAGATGCACCAATGCAACTGTGGAGGAAACTGAAACCACATAATGGGTGGAGCATAGGGCTGGGCAATAAATTTAAAATTTATTATCGAAATTTCTGACTCTTATCGAGAATTTTTTCCATGTCAATAAAATTGATAATAAAAAAATGAAAAGATGTGTGTAGGTTGGCAACGTTCATGTCCGTTTACGAAGCTGTACCACCTTGAGTCACGTAAAAATGTGACTCACCGTAATACACGTGACAACCCCATCTAGTGGAAAACTTTTGTTTCTGTGCATAACTGTAGTTATCATCCATTTATCATTATCGAGGTGAAATCCTCAATATATCGTGATATTGATTTTAGGCCATATCGCCCAGCCCTAGTGGAGCATAAGAATGTTCTAGCAAAACTGTAGAAATGAGAAACATCCATGCCAAAACCAGCAAAAAATATTAAATAATTAAGAGTTATACATAATTTCTTTTTCCAAACACTTGACTGGAAGCATTTTTATTTTTTGTGTTTTGTTTCAAATTTAATCACCTTTCCAAAGTTTTTACAAAAATGCTGTTAAAATTTTCAGTGAAGTTCTCTGGCTTTAAAGTTAATTACTTTTTGAATAATCATAACAATAATTCCTGAACGTAGTGCAAATTTGCTGCATTAAATTAACATAACTATTCATTTTTCTAAGTTTCTTCAGAAGAAAGACTTCCTTTGGGATCCAGTTACCAGAACACGTTTCTCCTGTCAAACTTTATTATCAAGAAGGTGTCTGAACTTTTTATTGTGAAACACATTACAGTGAATTGTTTCATTTGAAGTCCTGAGGAGGAAGGGTCATTAACCTGCACAACTACCTGCTTTAAGAACTGGTAATTTAATTTGATGACTGCATAATTTTGCATTAAGGGGCTCGACAGAGTGTGCCA
This sequence comes from Nothobranchius furzeri, assembly GCF_043380555.1. Classification (NCBI taxonomy): domain Eukaryota; kingdom Metazoa; phylum Chordata; class Actinopteri; order Cyprinodontiformes; family Nothobranchiidae; genus Nothobranchius; species Nothobranchius furzeri. The sequence goes on from NC_091756.1 coordinate 36,887,919, forward strand.
TGCTGATATTTGAAAGCGAGGGCTCGTTATTAAGCTGAATTAGCGAATTGAGCCACAGAGTAATATAACAGAGTATATAACACTTTATGGAAGGCTGGGCACGTCTGAGGGACTCTCATTGATTCAACCAAACGAGCTGATTATGCCACCGATTCCTGAGTCCAGTGTGCAGAGCCGAAGGAACGGGCTCGTTAAGTTCCTGCACCAGACTTGATTAGCTTATTTCTTTTCAGTGGAGAAAAAAGAATGTTGCACTTTTTGGATTCATTCTGCTCAAATTCAAATTAAATGAGCCTGATGAGCATAATTAACACATTGTACAAAGTTGTCATATTCACGACAAATTCTACTTAAGTAACAATTTGCAGTAAATTACATTATTTCATTATTTCCATCACAGATATCATTTTACCAATTCTAGCAAGATGGCGCCCATGAGTGGCTGTGCGTCTGCTAGGCTCCTGATCGGTTTTGGTTATTAGTTGTTTTTTATTGTTTTTTCTCTATCTGGTGCGGAGTCCCTGCTAACATATGATCGAGACTCACTGTTGTCGATCAGGTCCGCGATGATCAACCTCTAGAACTCCGATACCAGACCCGCTTTCCCACCGCCTCTGGAACCTGGCGTTAACCCAGGTCTCGGCCCTCTGTTACCTGTCAGCCTGCCGCTGCCCAGGAGGCCATGGAAGAGGAAACGGGGGAAGGGGGCCGGCTTCTTCATTCAGCTTCGAAAGATCCTGAGAGGTGAAGCTCTGCCTGATCGCTGCTCCGCGGCTGTGTTGTGGTGGATCCAACAGAAACTTAACGGAATTGGGCTGATCTTGCTGCTAAATGGAGCCCCTGATGCGGGACACTACCTGAAGGCGTGGGAGACAAAGAACCTCCGCGGGCGTAGCCTGGAGTTGCTACGTAGCTTAGCCCGCCAGCTGCCCGCCATTATCGAGCCCGCGGCACACATATCGCCAGATTCCTCCACGAAAATGATGTTGATTAACGCGCGCTCCATTGCCAACAAGTCTCACATCCTCAACGATCTGTTCCGCACCAATAAATTAAACTTTTTGTGGATTTCTGAGTCGTGGCAGCACGGAAATGACGTCACTCATCTCCGTGAGCTCTGTCCTCAAGACTGCTCTTTCTTCTCTGCCCCACGGACTACAGGCCGCGGTGGAGGAACAGCTGTTATCTTTAAGAAACACTTTTCGTGCCAAATTATATCCTCAAACTCCTACAGCTCATTCGAGATGATCACGATTAAAATTGGTTGAGTTCAACCAGTTTATGGAATACTGGTCTATCGCCCACCTGGATCTACTTCATCTCTCCTGTCTGACTTTCAGGACCTCCTATATTCAACTATTAAACTAGACAGGATAATCATTGTTGGAGATTTCAACATCCACGCTGAGGATCTATCGAACAGCTCCACTAGGGAGTTCCTAAACATAATGAACTCAACTTTTCTCAACACGTGTCTGGTCCCACTCACAGAGCAGGCCACACCCTGGATCTGGTATTTTCCTACGGACTTCTTGTTGATAAGCTGCAGATAAATGATGTTGTGTTCAGTGACCATAAGTCAGTTTCTTTTCATATTAACCTAAATTCTGAATCTCTTTTACCAGTCTCTGCTAAGCAACGACGTATTATCAACAGTTCTACCATTTTAAATTTCTCCTCCCTCTTTGACTTTGTACCTCCTTCCTCTGATGACGTAGAGCTCCTTACCAACTCATTTAATGATCACTGCCTCAAAATTCTAGATCAGGTCGCCCCTTACAAAACCAGCCGCAGTTCCAGTGCCTCCAGTTCACCCTGGCTGAACAACCAGATTCTTGATCTTAGACGCTCCTATAGAAAAGCGGAACGACGGTGGAAGAGGACAGGTCTGGTTGTTCATCGCGAATATTTTAAAGAACTTCTCGAGTCATACAACGAAGCTGTAGAAAATGCCAGGTCTTCTTTCTTCAGCAACCTCATATGCCAAAATAAGAATAATCCTAAGGTTTTGTTTGATACCATCTCCAGCATCGTGTCTTCTCCTCCGCAGCAGGCTCAGCTATCTTCAGCTGATGACTGTAACAGATTTCTCCACTTTTTTGCAAACAAGGTGCTGAATCTGAGATCCAGCATTCCACCAGCCCTCCCCCCCTCAGGAGGGGAGGCCCCTCAGTGCTCCGAGTCTTTCACCTCCTTCTCCCCAATTACACTAAATGACTTAACCTCAATAATCAGTCAGATGAAACTCTCATCATGCTCATCAGATATCTTAACTCCCTCTGTTTTAGTCGGGTCCCTTGCCTCTATCAGTCCATCTCTGTTGACTATAATCAACAGCTCACTGAGCCAAGGCTGTGTTCCATCTTACTTTAAAAATGCAGTAGTGACTCCTCTCTTAAAGAAACCCGACCTTGACGCCAGCTCCACCAGTAACTTTAGGCCCATTTCTAAGCTACCTTTCATCAGCAAAGTACTTGAGAAGGTTGATGAAACCCAACTCAGATCCTGGTTTTCTAAGTCAAAGATCTCTGACCCCTTCCAATCTGGCTTTCTGAAGCAGCACTCAACCGAGACTGCTCTAGTAAGGGTGCATAATGACCTCCTGATGGCTGCTGATGCAGGGAAATGCTCTGTCATGGTCCTGCTTGACCTCAGTGCAGCTTTTGACACTGTAGACCACAACGTTCTACTAAACAGGTTAAAGGCCCTGGCTGGGATTTCAGGTACTGCTCTAGACTGGCTCTCTTCTCATCTCACCAACAGAACATTCACAGTGAAGTCCGAAACCTTCTCTTCAGATACTGCCTCTCTAACATGCGGGGTCCCACAAGGTTCAGTTCTAGGGCCTCTACTATTCGCATTCTTATTCTTCCCCTAGCTGGCATCATTCAGTCTTTCCCAGACATCTCCTACCACATCTACGCTGATGATATTCAGCTCTATATGCCCTTTATGCCACACCAGTTGGACAGGCTGGCCACACTTGTACTCTGCCTGACCCAGATCAGTAACTGGCTGTCCAGCAACTTTCTGGTCCTCAATGCTAACAAGACAGAGACCCTGATCGCTGTACCCCCGGAACTTCAACCAAAAATCGAGCAAGAAATTGCCTCTTTTTGCCCATCAGCCAAGGCCAACATTAGAAACCTAGGAGTTATTTTTGATCCAGCCTTAAGTTTAGACTCACACGTCAAAACTATCTCCCGCTCTTGTTTCTTTCAACTGAGAAACATTTCAAAAGTCTGTAAACTGGTTTCTACTGCAGATCTGGAAAAAATCATCCATGCCTTTGTGTCATCACGCTTAGACTACTGTAACGCTCTTTTTACTGGTCTCAGCAAAACCTCCCTCTCACGCCTTCAAGTCATCCAAAATGCAGCAGCCAGACTCCTAACCAAATCCAGCAGACGAGCTCACATCACTCCAGTTTTACAGTCCCTCCACTGGCTCCCGGTAGACTATAGAATTCAGTTTAAAGTTTTAGTCCTGACCTATAGAGTTCTTAACAACCAGGCTCCAAGCTACCTATCTGAGCTTTTATCCCCACACACCACCTCTCGGAACCTTAGATCCACATCTGAAAACCTCCTGGCTGTTCCTCGAACCAGACTGAAAACCAAAGGGGACAGGGCCTTTCAGACTATTGCACCCAGACTTTAGAACAGTCTACCTTCAAATCTCCATCTCTCTAACACTGTAGAGGTCTTTAAAAATAATCTAAAAACTCACCTTTTCATCCAGGCATTCCCTCCCTAAATGTTTCAAAAAGATGGCTTTGTTTGGGTTCACACCTTCACTTTGTTTATACTCATGATTTCATTTTCTACTTTATCACTGCTATTGTTTTTCTGATGTTTTTATTGGTTAGAGGTATTTGCCCTGATCTTTATCATGTTGTACAGCACTTTGTGATGTATATCTGTGAAAGGCGCTCTAAAAATAAACTTTTACTTACTTACTTACTTACTTTAGCAGGTGATCTGTTGCCCGTTTAAAAAATGCTCTTAGTGTTCAAACGCCCCTACCTTTACCATCAGGCTCTGCATGATGATACAATGTTTGTTACCATGGAGATAACCAGTCATCCTTTATTCTCTTCATGAACATTCATAAAAACGTTGATTTTCTAAGAAAAATGTTGAAATCAACCTAGACATACCTCAGTATGTGACTTTGAGAAATAAAGAATTAAGCAAACCATTATTTTATATTCTACTGTAAATTAAATTAAAACATAGTTGACTGCAGCTTATTGATGTTTTTATCTTTATCAGGGACAACATGTGTGCTTATATTTATAATGGTTCTTTCAAATACCTAAATGCATTAGAAGAATGAAGAGTTAAAAATGCAGCAGCAAAATAAGAACCACATGAACAGAACTAAACACTTTATTAAGAAATGACTCAGGTGTATTTTTTAACAGGTCTTAATTTACATGGAGAGGTGTGGCCTAACACCTGAACTTGTTTCTCTAGACCAGAAAAGTTCTAGAGGTGGTTCTCTAGACCAGAAAAGTGTCATAGGGGTGGCCATGGGGCCAGAGAAAATTTCAGCATGCCCACATCTCCACACTTCTGTAATTGTTCAGAAATATTTCAATCATTTTCTTGTAGATAAGCTCCTATGAGGTATTTCTTTAGTAACTGATGTGGTTTGGAACTTGCTTTAAGAAGATATGCAACATTTTTCTGAACCAATATTAAATGGAGCTGATCTAAACCCAGCTCCGCCCTTCTAGTTTTGTTCTGGTTGGTGTGTGTATGTAGGGGATGTGTGATGCAGTAACTATGAGTTAAATACCAACTAAAACTGAGACTTTTTAAATTAGTTTTACCTCAGTTAAGCTCACACAAATTGTCCTTAGATATGTGCACTTTATTTAGATCCTGCTACATGACACATTCACCATTTAGCATCCATTTCAAAGTTCAAGTCAACAGATGTTCTGGCAGATGTTTGAACAGATCTAATCAGAGCAGAGTGCTAAAGAGGAAATGTAACTGATGGTAAACGACTGCATGTCATATTTAGTGGATACATCATGCATATAGTGTTTCTTAAATACCAATGACAATAAAATATGCTGCTGCAGGATAACATGCAACACATGAGAATACTATACTGAATATTTAACACCAATTCATTTATATTTCTATAATACGTTTGTGTAACGCTACAGAAGCAGATCTGACCACTTCTCATACTGAAATAAATAAAAACAAATAAAACTACGGTACATACAGAAACTTTGAAAGAAAACACAAACTGCCAACCAGGGCGTCACATTTTTAAATAAATAACATCAGAAGAAGTTTGTCTCAGGTCGTAAAACATTACATTCAGAAAAGAGGTTTAAAGGTCAGGTGGGCAGGAGCGGAGTGGATTAGCTCTGGTGTATCCAGCCAGGAGCTGCAGGTAATGGCCGTTTGACAGAGCGTTATCTTTAGCTTGACATGACGGCATTTCTCCGTGTTCAAATTCTAATCCATAATAATAACAGCGGCCTGGCAGGATAAGAGGATTACAGCTTCATTATCGCTGATGTGAAGTTATGGTTTCTGGGATCAGTGTCTCAGCTACTTTAATTACCATAAGCCTCTGGGACCGGACCGGACCGGACCACCCTGCTGCCTTACCACTGTGGCAGACGATAATCTGTGCACACCAACAGAATCGATTCTGACAAATTAAAACAACTATTTAAGGCCAGGAGTTGAAAAAGAACAAGTCGGTAATCTGCAGTCTAGAAAAAATAAAAAAACACAGGTTGAAGTGACAGAACTTCAATATTGCACTAAATCTCTAACTTATTACTTGGAACCAAGTAGAAGTGACTGAAGACGGACGAAAGAAAGTAAAAGTACTTTTATGAGCACATTTTATCAAATGTGAGTTTTTTTCAATGTAGGACTTCAGTCGAACTATACAGGTTGGAATGTTTCCAAATCTTGATCCATAAAAATTGGATGATAAAAAGTATAAATAAATTAAAGTAAGTTTCCATTACAACCTTTTAAATATTTTCTTTAGTCTTTAAACAAAAACAACAGAGCAGCTCAAGAAAGGAGTCAACATCCAACTGAAATGTTAAACTAAAGATATAAAAATGGTTTAAAGAAAGAGCATCTTTTATCATCATTATGCCCCCAATAAAATGTTTTAATTAAATAAAACAGTTTTAATTTGGGCTCACATAAAAATATGTGTACAAAATTTGTGATTGGGTCAAAAATGATAATATTAAATAATAATCATATAATTAAGAACACATTAGGGCCAGTTCAGAGGATTATACTTTTTCGTTTGAAATTTCTAAACATCACAAATGAGAATAAATTTGTTGCTTTGAGATTAACAGATTCAAAAATGGGAGGAGTCAGGTGTTTAACAAAGCACATCACATACAATTATACACAAAGTTTTTTGCAATTTATCACATTCGTTAAAATGTAATGTAAATAACTATCTCACAATATGCCTTTGTAAAAGATATGTTTAATTCCTTGGGGCCTGATACCTCATGGATGTGTGTTGGTCCTTGATCCAGTGGCTGGAGCTCCTCTAGCTTCACTTATTATTCTCATTAAAATTTTGACTAACATCCCCAAAACTGTCCTCTCTCGATTTAATTCTTTTTGTCTCACTGAGTGACCCAATCACATCAAAACAGAAACACAGCAACACAAATTGTGCAAAAATGTCGTTTGGAGACTAAGATGTAAGAGCTGACTCATCAGTGCTGCGTTTAAGAAAGAAATGATGGCAAATGTGTTTCATTCCAGCTCGTTCACACGCGTTACTAAAAGCTTTTACTCATCCTACTGGTTCTAAAGCTCTAGTGTTACAGCCGTTGTATGCTGAGACGCGTTGTGAATCAGAACCAGTTATACAGTTAGGGTTTCAAATGCTGCCACATGGGGTCACCCTTATGTTTGTAGTGTTGAAGAAATGATCAGAGAAAGACTAAAGTGGAACGTTTTCATTTAGCCTCTAATGCTGCCCTTACAGTACAGTACTTACAGAGAAAACAAAAATCATTTTAATAACGGTAATAAAACAAGCCTGCTTGTCCATCTCCTTCATAATAAGCAGAAGAGAAAAATCTCATCCTCTCCACTGTTACGCCTTTCTGCAGCTAGTAAAGAAAGGGAAATGAGAGCTCATTACTTCTCTCTTAAGTCAGTTAAGCTACAAACTCTGACTTCTTCATCCTTTAAACGTTATTCGGGGAAAGGTTATTTTTCATCCTGTTCATCACAAACAGGAGAAACACTGTCATGGTTTTTTAAGTCCCTGTTGACATCAATTAAAAAAAAAAAAAAAAAAACAGCTGCCCCAGATCCTCTGGACTCCCCGTGGAGCCATGAGGGAAAACGAGTAGAGCTGGAGGCTAACCAGACCACCCCCGCTGTCGCCGGGTGAAGTTTCCAGTCTCCTGTTCGGCCACGAGGAGGTACACAGATTCACAGACTCACCCTGCTCCTTCAGGCTCCAAACAAACACAAGAAGGATCTGACTCCTTCAGCACTTCTAGAAGAGTCCATCCATCAAAGTATCTGACTCCTCCAGAAGAAGGAGGCTCTTCCTAAAGCTTACAAGTAGTCAAAGCAAATCCCTCATCCTGGGTCTCATTTGTGGAGCTTCCAGTTCCTGAGGAGGTGAAGCTTCAAGGCTCGGAGGGTCAGAGAGCAGGCAGGCAGGTGGACAGGCTGGAGCAGCTCCCTAAAGGAGGAGGAGGGGGAGGAGGCCCCCACTGTGCTGTCACTCACCCAGACCTTCAGGCTCTCAGCTGCAGAGACACCAGAGGAGACATTAGGTTAAAAACCAATAGATGACAGTCACACTGATGCACCAGAGGTACGGGTACATAACTGAACTGTGTTAGTGGAGAGAAAGTCTCCGGTTTCACACGTGAGTCAGAAGCACCGCGTTTTGGTGAGATTCGTTTAAGAAAAGTCAGTTTGAGGCAGTGATGTTTGAGTGAAGAGCTGCTGAGTCACATACTGACATTTATAAACATCTGGACTCCAAAGCGTCCAGAAGGCAGCACCAACACTTCAGGTGAGTTTTCCTAAGTTGTGTTAGAAGCCGGTAAACTGCTCCTGCAGGGGAAGTGGCAACCTTCTGAGTACAAAAGGCAAACAAAGCAAACTCTGTTTACTTTGCTATTTCACCACTTAAAAAGTAAATTTAGAGTCATCTTATGAGCCGTGACTTTGAGAAGAGGTCATAGGAAGCAGTCTACAACAGGTGATGTAGTAAATAGTTATCATTTCTACACAGAAACATACTAATAATTTAACTCTTTCATCCTAAATGTCATGTCTGATGCATCTATTTTTGATTTTTAAGGCCCTGTCCACACGTAGCCGGGGATCTGCCAAAACGTAGATATTTTTCTACGTTTTGGCCTGTCATCCACACGAAAACGGAGTTTTTTCACACAAAAACGGATCTTTTTAAAAACTCCGGCCAAAGTGAAGATCTGCGTTTTCTCCGTTTTGGGTGTCTGCATGTGGACGGACAAAACCGGAGTTTTAAGGTCCGCAACGTCACTTTCCACGACAAAAAAATGCTGACATCACGTGTGCGACCTGTGTTTACACTAGCCGGCATCATGGATGCCCTCGGAGCTGCGCTCGCTTTATCAATTGTCCAAGCGCTTTCTGCTTGTTTGTTTTTGCAAGTGGAATTACTGCTCCTTGCGGAAGACCACAGACGAAGGACGAGGTTAAGAACGGGGAAAGTACTGCCGCCTACAGGTCTGGCATGTCCTTAACAACGTATTTATCCGGGTACGTGTGGACAGAGTCTGTTTTTAAAACGAGGTGGTGTGGATGCAAGTTTTTGGAGGGGCGGATATTCGTTTTAAAAAAAAACCAGCTACGTGTGTACTAGGCCCAAGTGTTCTACCTAATTACAACTCTCCTCTTGTACTGAATTTACCCCTCAATTGTTACCTGTGCACACCTGCCCTTTATCAGACTTTCTGGACACCTGTTCCCTTTCTGCAATCATGTCCCAGTTCAATCGGTCAGTCAGATAGTCATGCTTGCTTTAAGGGTGTATTTGTACAAATGTTTATTCTTAATAGGAAATGTTTGAAGTGGACAAGCTTTTTATTAAGCCCTGCACTTTGGTTTCCAAGAGTCAAGGGGGCCAAAATATTGTTTGACTTTTCACTCTAGCCGTTCTGAGAGTGGACAGTCATTTGTAGCCATGGAATAAGCTCCGCCCAGTCAAGCCTTTGTACAAACGGGCTTGTGACATGTGTCAACTGCCCACCTGATTATAAATATGTGGCTCAAAATTTTCACTTTGTAAACTGTGACCAAGGCACTTTGTGTCAAAGTGTTTGTATGCAACTCTGATTAAACTATAGTGTACTCCAGCTTGTCTCGTTTTAGACTCCATGTCCTTCAGCTGTAGAGTACCTTCTGCATCAGTGTGGATCATGTTATATGTTCAAATGTTAAAGGGTTGCTTTGTCATTGTTTCTGTGTCTGAACTCTAACTCGTTTGTATAATCACCACATTTGTTACGACTGGGACTTTATAAACCTCAGAGGATGAGTAGGAAGATTTCGATTTATGGATAAATGTGTGTCTAAATAATTAATTCCAGACATGATTCCTGTTTCAATTAACAAAGTCTTTAGAGTAAACATCAAGAACCACAAATAGATCAGTAGTATTTCTGGTCCTGCTGGACCTGACTGCAGCCTTTGACACTGCTGACCACCACCTGCTACTGGAGAGGCTGAGACTAAGGCCCTGTCCACACGTAGCCGGGGATCTGCCAAAACGTAGATATTTTTCTACGTTTTGGCCTGTCATCCACACGAAAAAAGATCTTTTTAAAAACTCCGGCCAAAGTGAAGATCTGCGTTTTCTCAGTTTTGGGTGTCTGCGTGTGGACATACAAAACCGGAATTTTAAGGTCCGCAACGTCACATTCCGCGACAAAAAAATGCTGACATCACGTGTGCGACCTGTGTTTACACTAGCCGACAGCATGGATGCCCTCAGAGCTGCGCTCGCTTTATCAACTGTCCAAGCGCTTTTTGCTTGTTTGTTTTTGCAAGCGGAATTAATGCTCCTTGCGGAAGACCACAGACGAAGGACGAGGTTAAGAACGGGGGAAGTACTGCCGCCTACAGGTCTGGCATGTCCTTAACAACGTATTTATCCGGGTAAGTGTGGACAGAGTTTTTTTTTTAAACGAGGTGGTGTGGATGCAAGTTTTTGGAGGGGTGGATATTCGTTAAAAAAAAACGGCTACATGTGGACTAGGCCTGAGTAGACCTATCAGGATCTGCTCTGGAGTGGTTCTCTTATCTGTCTGAGCCAGGTGTCACCAACTCCATTCCTCTACTGCTACCATCCTGATAGTTTTCTGCGTTTCCTGCTCTACCACACTTGAATGGAGTAACTGAATCCTCTCCTTACCACGTTTAACTCTGCACAGGCCTGATAATTATAATCAGGTGTGTAGGAGCAAAGAAACAGCTAACACGTGCAAGATGGTAGCCCTCAATGATATGCTGGTGGAGGTTCTCAGTCATCCAGGTCATGGTAATCAAAAGGGTTCAAATGAAGGCAACTGGAACTGGTCTTCTTTGGTTTCTCTAAGATATGTCGCTTCTCATCTGAGGAGCTTTGTCAATTCTGACTGGAATATGGGAGAGTCAAGCTTACAAGCTGTAGCTGTCTGTTGATATTTAACGAGCCGAAACTACTGTGAGTACCCCGCTTCTCCATCCCCTGCTGAATTGTTGTGTTGATTAGATGCAGGAAGGTGTGACCTAGACTGAAACTGCTTAGGAATGCTGAAGTAACTCCAAGGAGGAGTTGGTGACCCCTGATCTGAGCTCTGTGGCCATCTCCAAGTTTAGGTCCTCCACCCCCTCCCTCACCCATGGTGTCCCACAAGCTTCTGTTCTGGGGCCTCCATTGTTCTTTTATCTGCTTCCTCTTCAGCACATCCTGATGTATTTTAAAGGAATCTCCTGCCATCTTCATGCAGATGACCTCCAACTGTACATCTCCTTTAAGCCCCATGAGATGTCTAAGCTGCAGCTGTTACACACCTGCTTAGACTCTATCAAAACCTGGATGGCTGGGAACTTTCTACAGCTGAATGAAGATAAGACTGAGATCCTCATCTGTGCCCCCAGACAAGCTGGTTCCCAAAGTCAGAGACTCTCTTGGTCAGCTTGCTTCCCACACCAAACCTTCCGTCAGGAATCTTGGCGTGACCTTTGACCCAGCTCTCACACTGGATTCTCATGTCCATTCTCTTGTTCGCTCTTCCTTCTTCCATCTCAGGAACATTGCTAAGCTGAGTCCCATTCTGTCCCGCTGTGAACTTGAGACAGTTCTCCACACCTTCATCTCCTCACACTTAGACTACTGTAACTCTCTTTTCACGTGTCTGAGAAGAACCTCCCTGAACCGTCTACAGGTGGTTCAGAATGCCTGTGCTCGGCTTCTGACCAAGTCCTCCAAACACACCCACATCACCCCACTTCTCCTCCAGCTTCACTGGCTGCCAGCTAACTTCAGGGTTCATTTCAAGATCCTGGTTCTGGTCTATAGGGCCTTGCATGGACAAGCACCATCTTACATTGGTGATCTTCTTAGTCCCTACACCCCCAGCAGCTCCCTGAGGTCCAGTGATCAAAGCCTACTGGTTGTGCAGCGCACCAGGCTAAAGACCAAAGGTGACAGCCAGTTTCGTGGCAGCAGCTGTGCGTCTGAACCAAGTTTAAATCTTAAAAAGCCGCCTCAGACCACAAATACAACACAAAGAGAGCCTGGCTGAGAGCCTTCTGTGATGTTAGAGACAACATACGGTGGGGCGACGGCGGCACAGGAGTTAAGTGCTCGCCCCGTAATCGGAAGGTTGCAGGTTCGAGCCCCGCTCAGTCTGTCGCTGTCGTTGTGTCCTTGGGCAAGACACTTAACCCAGCTTGCCTGCTGGTGGTGGTCGGAGGGACCGGTGGCGCCAGTGCTCGGCAGCCTCGCCTCTGTCAGTGCGCCCCAGGGCAGCTGTGGCTACAGTGTAGCTCATCCCCACCAGTGTGTGAATGTGTGTGTGAATGGGTGGATGACTGATTGTGTTGTAAAGCGCCTTGGGGGGTTCCAGGACTCTAGAAGGCGCTATATCAAATACAGGCCATTTACCATTTTACCATTTACCTCTGTTGCCTTTCCATGCACAGACAGCAGGCAAATGTGAGCCTCACTCCTGGAGCTGCTGTGGCCCCCAGACTCTAGAACTCCCTCCCCCTGAGCCTGAGATCAGTGGACTCAGTGGTCTCCTTTAAAAGGCAGCTGAAAACTCACTTGTCTTCATCACCACCCTCTCCTTATTCTGCTCTTTCTACCTATTCCACCTCTCCTGGGATCACCTTTCTTATTTCTTTTTCCCCTTTCTTCAAATTTTTTTTTCAATCACAATTTTTACTTTTCTTTACTATTTTTATGATTTCTTTGAATAATAAAAAAGTTTTACTTTAATTTTTTGTTCTTTTGAAGTGCCTCGTGATTTTTATATTGAGGCACTATATAAAAGATCTTTTCTTCTTGTATCACGATCTACATATTTGTGAGATTATTTTTAGCTCAGGCTATTTGATGGATTTTGAAGTGGGGTATTTGTGTGAACACACACATTTTCCTGCAGTGGCAGAACAAAAAAAAAAAAAACCCTGTAAAGCTTATGCCTGCATCTTAAATCGTGCTCCAGTAAACAGCACCACCCTCCTGCTGGGCAGGTTTACAGGTTATTGATGGTTTGTGTCGATGCTGGGATAATGTTTCACAGCAGTTTCGTGGCAGCAGCTGTGCGTCTGAACCAAGTTTAAATCTTAAAAAGCCGACTCAGACCACAAATACAACACAAAGAGAGCCTGGCTGTATTTTATCCTTCTGTGATGTTAGAGACAACATACGGTACCTCTGTTGCCTTTCCATGCACAGACAGCAGGCAAAGTGTGAGCCTCACTCCTGGAGCTCGGTCAGAGCCACACAGCATGCAGCTCGCTCCTCCTTACTCTGAGCAGGGCCGTCCACGCCAACGCCAGTCGTCATGCTGCGGCTTCGACTCGTCAGCTTTTTGAACTCGCTGGCGAACGAAATGACTTTCTTTTTGTCCTCCCGCACCTGACGGGAAACAAATCCATGGTGAACACAGATATTCACTTCAGAATGTGACCAGCCATGTGTTTAAGATTAATCTTCCTCTTCATTTAGCAAAAAGCACATTAACTGTATGATTTGTGCAGGTATTATTGACCAAACCACAACAAGCACAAATGGCAAAAATATTTAATCTTTATTCAGTCAGGCAGACATTTAGGCACTTTATTTCCACGGTTTCACAACAGATGTCCTCAGACGCAAAAGAATGTGGAATAAATGAATAAAAACACACAAAATCAATGGGAAAGTCACTAAAACAGACAGAGAACACCAGAGCAGCAGCGACAGGTGCCAGCATGTTAGTGCACACAAAACTGTCTGATTAAACACTTTTCTGCTGTTTGTGTTAACATTTAAATCTTTAAAAAGCGCATAAATAATGAATAAAGCACACGTCTCTAGTGCCGGAAGTGCTTGAGCATGCTTACAGCTACCTGCTCTTTGAGCCTAAGAATGAACTTTCCCACGCCCCGCCAGCGGCTCTGAGCTTGGTAGACACACTCGTGGTCCGGGAGAACCCTTTTTTGGGGCTTGGGAGAGGAGGACTTCTTGGAACCAGCGTCCCTGCTGACCTCCTCCACCAACACGTAGTCACAGGGATTGGGAGGGATACTGTAGGAATACTTGGCCTTCGACAAAGTCTGGCCAAAGAAATAGCAAAAAAAAAAAAAAAAAAGAACAAAACAAGGGTTTTTTGAGTATAATGATCAATATTTGGTAACTTTTGCACAGATTTTAAAGCTAACACCAGCTTTTATTGCTTGTTAAATGACGTACCTGCTGTATGATGTCCTGAGCAGTGCTGTATCGGGGAGCTTTGATCACTGTGTGAGGCTGTTCTGGTGAAACTTCATGAACCTGGACTAAAAACACATCCTCCTCTCCTCCTCCTCCCCCTTCTCTACCTCCCACAGTCACCTCCTCTTCTGTCTCCAGGAATGTGTTTCTCTCATTTAGGTTCTGCACAGAACAGCAGAGTAAAACAACCACTAGAGGGCACCAGAGCACAACTTATAGGCCTTGCAGTGAGGAAAGGGAAGCTTCTGGAGGGGTTTTTTGTACCTCGTCTTTTGTTTTCAGGCAGAGCCTGCCTACGTATCCCTTCTCTGTGCTCCAGCTGCAGACGAGCCTCACCACCTCCTCTTCAGGAGCTATTGTTCGACACTGGGCACAACGCTTCACCTCGCTGCGTTCCTTCAGTAGGGGGACCTTCTCCTCACACAGGATGTACCCTGATGGGTTTCCAGCTGATGCTACAACCTGTGAGGAACACACACAATCAAATAAGACATAAAGAGACAAATGGGATATGATCAGTCTGTCTGGAGTACCGACCCTGTCCAGCAGCTGTCTGGCTGTGGTTTGCTCTGTTACAGAGTAAACAGTGAAGGGTTCTGGACCAGGAGCTGAGTGTACCGTCACTCTGTGCAGCTGCGAAGTGTGTTTCTCCTCCGAGCTGAACAGCTGGAGGTGAACAAAGCAGAGGGTTAGTATGCAACACCCTGACATGACATTTATTCTGTGCTAGATGTTCTCCTCAAACAGCATGGTGAAGCAAAAACCGGGCAGGGTTTGATGCTGCTGGCTGGGTCGGAGTGAAGTTGATCGCATTTTAAAGTTTAATGAGGACATGTCATTACGAGAGCTTTGAAGTTTTACAAGTGCACTTAAGTGATCAGACATTGTCAGGACCGCTGCTCTCTCAGCACCAGACCGGAGAGCGTCTTACCGAAGAGGAGGGAGTGGCACCCCCTGTGGGACCCTCTTCTGTTCTGTGGCTGTAGATAAATAAGCTGGAGACTTCAAGAGGCTCGTTGTGCTGCGTCCTCAACTGAACGTGTCTGAAACCTGAAACACGCCAAGAACAAAAAAACATAAACATCACGTTATTATTAATGAGGGATCCATCAGGTTAGCATTAGGGCTGGATCTAGGGGTCTCACCTGGTTTGAGGGCTTTCAGAAGCAGAGTTCTCTGAGCAGTGACCTGGGAGCTGTTGTTCTCCACCACAGCCAGACGCAGGAAACACATCTCTTCAAAATACACGCTGAAATGGAAGCGCTCGCTCCACATGGGGTTGAGGGTGTTGCGGTGGATGGGTTTGGTACGGAAGTGGCAGCTGTCCGCCAACATTCCCAGAACTTCTACCTCAATGCAGGGGCTGCCTGAGCTGTTCCCGGGACAGACGTTCTGGCCGGAAACAATCTGAGGGGGAAAAGAAGCAAAACAATGAATGTGAGAAAAAAAAGAGAAAGAAAACATCTTAAATGCTGATGTCTGACTCACAGTGAGAGAATACACGGCAGGGCTCATCTTCTCCAGATCTCTCTCATTGGGACAGAACTGCTGGTAAAGCGGACAGCTCCGGTCCCAGAGCACAGTGGGCTTCAGCACATAGCCGCAGCCGCCGTTGCTCTCAAACAGAGCTGTGTTCAGGTGCATGGGCAGGTCTGGGTCGCAGGAAAAGAACAGTTTTAGGAGACAGCATAAAACGGAAATGAGCTTCACTCGGAGGTAAAGCAAAGACAAACATAATTTAGGTGTTTGGTTTTATAAATATATTATTTGTTGTGAAAATAAAAGCTGGACTCATTTGAGCTGAGTCATTTACAAACTAATCTCTGCACGCTGAGCCAAATAGTCTTTCTGGTAAACATGTTTTCTTTATATTACCAGTTAATTATCTTTCTGAATTGAAGGAAAAGAACCAAAACTTGATCTAGTTACTAGAGGTCCTTAATATGTGTAATTATTCTGCTAATTTCTTTTTAAATGCGTCTTTTCTACCATGTTTTCACTGATTTTATGTAGTAAAATGGTAAAAATAAATCATTCTATAGAGAGCAGTAGGAAGTCAGATGTCATGTTCCTGTTCAAATGAACTAGAAGGGTCCCTGCATGCCGCCCTCACCATCAGTTTGGTAGTTGAGCGCCACCAGCTGGATTCCATGCAGCCAGAAGAGCAGAGGGTTAGGGTTGGCCGAGTCGATCCTGGTGGCTGCTGGGTAAGTCCTGAGTAACTGGCACACGGTGTGTTGAATCAGCTTCTGAGAGTAGCGCCGGCACAGGCGCTTGGCGGCGTTCTCGTTTACAGACGAGATGTGGTAGCACTTCGGTGTGCGGATGATGGAGCTGAGCGACGTGGGGGGGGTGAGGACAGGTGATGTCTGTTGTTCTTCCCAGCTGTGTCGCTCTGAGCAACCTGAAGGCCAGATGAAAAATAAAAACCCAAGCTTTCCCATTTATGCATGAAGTGAGTTTTCTTTCTAAATGATCCAGGATCAGTTTGTGCGTAGATGTACTGAAACACACTTTTTCATGAGGAGGTTATGTGTGTGTTTTTTTTTTCTTCTCTTTTCTTATAATTTCTTTAAGCACACACACACACACACACACACACTTGCTCACCTTTCCCTGAAGCTCGGCTCTGAGTCATCACCTCCCCTGTGGCGGTGATGCGAGCGGGAGCTGTACCAAATATGGACTTCCTGCTCTTTCCTCTGTCCTTTCCTCTACCAGAACAAGCTGGAGACAACGTAGAGAGACCTGGGTTCCCAAACACAGGAGAAAAGCAGAAAAAAAATTAAATTTTTTGGGAACTTGTCACTCTTAATGAAAACCCTGGCGTTACATTTGTAATCCCAGTCGGTTCAGATAATGGGCCTCAAAGAAACTTCCCTCCTCACAAGAGGAGTATTTTAACCTATAATGAGATCTTCATTAATGTGACCCAGATGCCCCTCCCTTTAGATAGTCCCAAAGGAGCGGATGTTGTGAAACCGTCAAGGAATCAGCTTCAGAACTGAACTGTAGGCTTTGGATCATTAGATCAGGATGGCTTCTTTCACTCCTCTCTCACACCATTGGTCTTCTTTGTCCAAAAAAATAAAACATTCCTGTCCTCTAGAGAGTCCCTCATCCTTAAGATTCAAGTGGACAGCAGAATCTTGACCTCTGGACCCTGACATGTTTTTATTTTTGGGTGTCTCTTCAGATCAGAGACGCCTTCCACGCACCAGGATTCACCACAGCCTGGACGACTAAGAGCCCTCACCAGCATTTATCTGGCATCTACTCTTGTGATACCTTCCACTCGCCAAAGCTAATCTCCAGTTAAAGACACAAACATTTGACATATCTGTCCCTTTCTAACAGAAATATAACAACAGTATCTCTGTGATCATTTAAAAGCCATGCACATGGGTTTTGCTCTTAGCTCACACACAAAAACTGACCCTCCTCTTCCTCAAAGCTCATTCTATGGCAACTGTTAAATAAATAATGCATAAATAAGGAAACACATGCGGGTTTATAAAGGCACGCTCCGTTTAAAGAAACCAAGAGACAAACGGACAAAAGAGGACGCTTTAGGGAGGGACAAGCTGATAAGAGACAAAAATGGAAATATTTGAGCAGTTGCTATGACTCAAGGAATGAAGACATATTCCTCTGAAGATGATGAAAGAGACACGAAGAGCTCTGGACTGGTGGACTGAGAGCACACTCAAGGATTGCTAGTCCAACTCTTATGTCTGAAAGTGGGTGCAAGTGGAGGATGACATCCCATAAAAGTCTAAGCTCCAATACACACCAGAAGGATGACATTACATGTACAGCAAGTCTCTGTTAACTGGGGGCTTTACAAAGAGAAAACAGCTGATCAGGAGCATAGATGAACTATACCGGGGAATTTCACTGCCTGGCAGTAGATGATGAGATCGGAAAGCTCCTGAGCAATCTGCCGGCTCTCCTTCTTGTTCTGAGGGAGATAAAAGGCTTCGCCCAGCTCCATGTCAAACACCTACAGGAGACAGCAAACACTGAGCTTCAGAGATGTTTCAGGTGAAGTACAGTGGCATGCTGACCCTTCACTTTTAGGATCCTACCTTTCCTTTGCTCTGGATCATGGCGTCAGCCTTTTTCATCCTCTTGGGTATGTCATCAGCAGGCTGCTCTTCTCTGTCTGCTGGGCTCTTATCGGGCTTGTCGTCCAGGATGTTGTCTGTGAAACAAAAATCACCATTTTTACGACAGATCCCCTTCAGTCGACCTCAACAGAGCCCGTTTACAGACGTGGGAATCAACACATGCAGAATAGCATCTTTGAAAGCTTTAAAATAAAGGTGGAACAATAATTTTAAAAAGCAACTTTGTTTTGCTTCAAATCTCAATAAATTAGGAAAGAAAACATTATTTAGAGGTTTTTCACTTCCTGTTGCCCGCTCCTCTGTTTAGTACTTGTTTCATTTTGGAATAAAATGTTGCAACCAATTAGGAGACTCACTCAGAAATGAGGAAAAAAAAGTGTGTTTTATCTTTCTTAATAACCTTATAAGTACGTGGGACTAAAAGCCCCTTTCCCTTTCACTGATGTGTCTCTACAGTTGGGAGCTCTCCACAGGAATCGAGTCAAAACCACCGAAAAGTATCAGCGTGAAGTCCTGGAGGCGCATTATCTGTGGAGTCACAGCTGGATAGGAGACACTTGGACTCATCTTTAAACGAGGGTTCAGAGGGAGATCTGACCTTTGGTGTCTTACTGCAGACAGAGGAGGAAGGTCTGGAAGGAGCTACTATTCTACCATCAATCTGTCAGCGATGAACTCAAGACGTTAATGCTCCAACACAAGTCCTGACAAGCAGCAGGGTATAGAGGTAGAAAAACAAGTTGTTTTGTTTTCTTTTTAAAGGTCCAGGACCAGGAAGATCTTCAGCCGGAGGGCAGGAGAGGCCAAGGCTGGGACTGGGACCAGGACAGGGTAGTTTCCCCCTGCTCTGCTGTTTGGTGCAGGGGCAGCGAGGGCCTGAGAAACCAGATGGCTTTGTTTTGTTTCCCTGATGAGCCTGCCCAGTCACTGGCGAGGTCACAGACAAACACAGGACAGGGGGGAGGGGCTTTGTGGGAGGAAGAAAAAATGTACAACTGATCGTTTTAAATCAGGCTGAATGTCACTTTTTATCTCACAACGTTTGTTATTTAGAAACATTTGTTTAGAGAGAACTCATAAATCTACACGTTAGGTTCTCATGACTGTTGTTTTTATTCGTTTACCAGATGCTTTAATCCATAAGAGTTTTAACCTGGCATGCATGTTTTTGGTCTGTGGGAGGAAATCCATGCATGCATGGAGAGAACATGCTAACTCCACACAGCTGTGATCAGAACCTGCAACCTCCTTGCTGAAAGGCAGGCCCGGTGTGTTTCCGCTGAAAGGTGGCTCCAAGGGGCATTTCACGCAAAGAGTTCAAACAAAAAAAACATTAAACTCATGTACAGTCTGCAGAACGTGCATCAGGCTTGTCTAAATGCAGCATTCTTAGAGAAGCAGGTCTAAAGTGAGATCAATCTGAAAAATGACGGCACTTAACCATTAATGTTTCAAGTAAATGAGTGACAGAACTAATCAGGGCTGCACTGTGGAAAAACATGCAATTTCATCACCACCATTGGTTATTGTAATGGTATGAGGACGGGTGACGCCGTATTTTCCTCCCTTTGTGGTGACGAGGCTCACAACACTCCAGCCATTCTGCTACTATCATATTACCATATAGCTTTTACGACAGCAAGGGTCCATTTGTTTGGCACAAAGTTCGTGTCTGAGATCTATTGCAGTCCTTTGCTCACTGATATTTTGAATTCATGATACATATTTAATAAATTGTGCAGCCAAAGAACAAATACACAAAACACACACACTCCTAATGTGACAGAGTTAACGAAACAAAAGCAACTGGACCCAAAAGGCTGGCTTGTCGAACAATCCCATGAGCCACTTCTCCATCATCTGGCTCATTATCATATGATGAATGCTACAGGCATGTGACATTAACCTATTAATGTGATTGTGCCACAGTGATGTAAGCCTGGAACCCAACCCAAGACCAGAACAGAAGAAGCCTATTGTTTGGGAGATGAAATGTTGCCTTTTTAACTCTCGAGGTTGCCGTGCTCCAGAAGAATGAGACCCTACATCACAACGATGTAAAGCTACAAACAATTTAATTTCTGTACCACTGTTTAACAGACATGCTGCTCATTGGGAGGTTTTGTTGCATGACTTAAACCCATCAGAGTCACTTTTTTATTTCTGTCAAACATTAAAAGTTACACAAAACGACTCAGTCTCAAATGACGTCACGACAAAAGGTTTTAGAGTGTTGGTTTCAACAGAGTTTGCCGATTCAGTGTACTTGGATCCTTCAGTTAGATGTTTCTACAGTTTACTGTAGCAAACCATCACATCTCACACTGGCAGGCTGTCAATGAACTTATGGACCCAACTGTAGTTGGATGGTCGAGAGGAGTTCCTCTGGGAGGATATCTGGGTACCATTCATGGCTGTTCTGATGCTAAACTGTGAGTTCATCCACTCCCCTGATGGTAGCATCTTCTGTTCTCCAGGCAATCATTTTCTCAGATGCCCAAACAATCAGAAATGGCATTCAACAGAGAAAATGACAGCAGCCTAGTCATCAGCAATATTTGGCATATTTGCCAGGCCATCGTCCATAAGTCTCCTCACTGAGCAGATACACTCACACCCGCACTGGTGGTGCCCTGGGCCCACTGCTGGGTCAGCTTGAGAAGATGGTCCTGGACTTTCTTGGGTATCCTGAAACCTTAATAATGGAAATGCTTTTTGTGGGGGATTTTGCTATTTCGTGACAAAGAAGGACTTTATGTGAATTGCCAACATAAGAAACTGAGGCTGTAAGCTCTGAGAAACTCGCCACTGTAAAAACGTTTGACCATGACTGTTGATGGTTCCCATGCAACATAACTACATACAACTTCAAAAACCATAGAACAGGCATTTGATACAGCAACAATCACTAATGCACATCTTCATGCCAATGTTTTCTCTGTAGTTATTTTCAGGTCAGTTTGGAGCAACAAAGCTCTTTGAAACAAACTAGAACTGCAGGATCAATATCTTGGTTTTGTGTTTTATGCAGCCAACAGGTAAAGAGGAAACACTGGCACTCAGGAGAGGTACACCAGGGCTTTACCTTCAAGGCCATACGAGGCAGTGGAGGCTGTGAGGACATCGGCTAATTGGAAAACAGGCAAGGAAAAAAGAAAACGAATCAAGAGTCAACACAAAAAGAAACGTAAGTGTTAAATAAAGGAGAAATGGAGTAAAGTTGTGAAAGGGATTCAAAGGTGACAAAGTTCACTGAAATCAACTAGAGCTTTAGTTTATCAGTCTCAAACCCTAAAGCATGTCCCAGTTATCCTTACCATCTGACAGAGACTCATAGTCGTAGTCATATTCATCCTCTTCTTCCTCCTCCTCCTCATTAGCATGGTTGCTAGGTGAAGAAACTCCTGGGGAACCGTTGCTCGCCTGGGCATGCATGTGCGCCAACTGGTGAGCCTAAAAAAGTTAAGAATCTATTTGAATGATGTCAGCAGAATGGTCTATACCTTAGACAGAGAGCGTACAGAGCTGAATAAGGTTGCAATGGAGGAAACACTGTGCACAATCTATTATTAATGGTGAACAGCACTTTGACATTGCTAAATATATAAGACAGTACACTTTACAGTAGCTTGTCGGATGTCTAAATTATGCACGTGGTGAAGCACACCGATGCACGGCGTTCATCCCAACCTTCTGTTTGAGGATGTCCACTGGTGCCTGATGAGCTTTGAGCTTCTTGTTCTTGAGGAGGATCTTCCCACGCAGCTGCAGCGGCGAAGGCAGGTGAGGGTCATCGCTGAAGTCGCTTTCAAAAAGAAAGCGTGTCACAAGACGCTCTCCGAACACCGACTGAAGATAAAAGAAGTTTAAACGTGACGGATGACATCACTAAAAACTCATCTGCATGACAAGTGCCACGTTAAAGAAGAAACCTGAGGAAAAACCTCATTCCTGAAAGCTGGAGGACAATTCCCCAACGAGAGAAAAATGAAAGTGCTTTTTATCAATTCAAAACACTTCAAATAAACAAGACCATGGTGGAGTAAGCTACCCAGGGGCACAGAGCTGTCTGAACTTAAAAGACTCGTGTTTATCAAGTTGCTCAGAGGTCTGTCTCCGGGGAGGATGAAATGCTGGGAAGTTTCAGATGAAAGCAGGACGATATTCCAGGATGGAGTTTTTCTGCCTAGACATGCATGGCCCTGATTACTCAAGTGAAATTTAAAAGAAAAGCAAGAAGCAGCCAGTCATCGACTGAAGAACTAAAAAGATGTAGTGTAAACACATACGTGGTGTCAGAATGCGACACAGGCCCGTCCTACCTTAAAGATTTCAGCCATCTTTCGCTGCTGCAGGAGAGAGCAATGGTTCTCTATGGACAGTATAACCGGCATGTCAGAGCTGACAAACGCAGACCGGTTAATGGCTTCCACCACATCCTGGAGGATGAAGGGAAAGTAAAAAGTCTCATAATCAGCCCTATGTGACAATAAACCAGTACAGATGAAAAGCCCTTAGAGTTTAGCTGCTGATTTGACACAGGTTTTATAAAAAACTACTCAAATGCACAAAGGGAATAATAAAATGTGATTCTGAATGGCAAACAGCTGGTGAATTTAATCCCCTTCATGTGTTTCAGAGAATCCCGATTTTAGCGCCTCGTGATTTTTATCTTGAGGCGCTATTAAAAAAAAAAACGTTTTCTTTCTTTCAGCCTGGATTTTCCAGCTCAATCTGCAGGAAAACAGCCGAGTTGTCTTTCACTTATTCAACCACTTATAGGCATTTTCTCACCTTAAAGGGAATCTTTGTGGTGAGAGTGTGTCCGTGGTAAATGATCGGCATGCCGTCGTCTCCATCCCAGCAGTCCAACTCAACACTCCTGCAGCCTTGAAGCAGCACCTACAGGACACGTTTATGAATAAATACGAGCAGCTTCAGCTTAAAGAAGGACTCAGAATCTTACTTACGTGACTATAAAGCTCAACAGAGGACTCTCCTTTGAGCTGGTGTCCAGTCAAGTAGGTGTTGTGTGAGGACTCAATGTAGTAGTACGACAGAGGGTACTGCAGCTCATCCGGATCCATCTGGGATTCCTCATTACGGGAGGCAAAGTTGTCCTTGTCCATTAGGAACCTGGGACAGACACGAGGAAAGCATCGCTAAGGGATTCAACACAAAGCTGCATTCTGTAAGGCACGCTAAACTCGTCAATGTTGTGATTTAGTAAGGACTTGGTGAACAACCTGTACACAAGTTGATTTTATGCTTTTATTTGATGGATGAAAATGACTGGATGTAAATCTGCAGATATCGACATATGTTTTAGATTTGATCAACATCATTTACCAAATAAATGTAAAATTCTGGCATAAAACGCAGCAAGGAAGCCTTTGATTTAGAAATATGATTTATTATACCTCGCAAAACCCTCGAATGACATCCATCCCATTTGTCTCATTGGAGATGAAGGCTCAAATTTCTGCAAGAGAAAAATAAATAGTCGTGGGGGATGAAATGTCTCCTTTCTTATCCATAAAAGGATGCTGAATCTGAACCCCGCGAGATAACCTCCATCACCTGTATAACGCTGAGAATCTCGTCGTAGCTCAGGTGCTCTCTCTGACAGTTGACTAAAAAGTCATTCAGCTGAGGGATGGCCAATCCCAAGACGCCTAGCGAGACGTTCTCCACCCCCGTGCCGTTGGTCACAATGCTTGCCGCTGCGATCGCATCAGAAATCTGCTTTTGGTTGTCAGACATTTGCTGCCTCGTCCGGATAAACAGGCCGAGATCAGAGCCGTTACGGGTCAGTAAGTCTGAAAACATGACGGGAAGATTAGGAGGGAAGACGCAGCGTGTGTGACAGAGTGACGTTTGTGTATCAGCTGCTTTACCGAGGTCTGGCTGCAGTCCCGTGTCCTTGTCATCTATCCTGAGGTTGGTGTAAAGGGGGGATGATTCTGGACACGAGCGACTGCAGGGGACAGCGAAGGTGTCAAACAGTTCCTTCAGGTCCTTCCTGCTTCGGATGCTGTTGACAAAATAATGGCATGAATTCAGTTTAGTTATGAAAACCACACACTGAAAACACTTCCATCTATTCATCAACAGTCATTTGGATTCAGAAACTTGTTAGGAAAGAAGTATTGGTGCAACAGCAGAGACACAAAGAGGCTGGGCAGCAGATGAGAGAGTCCATCACAATCTAAGAAATGTAGAAGGATTCCTGCAAGGAACGTTTACCACGGCTCAACCTGTTCCCCCTTTTCACTTGGAAGTTCAAATGTAGACAAGTTAAATAATAGGCAGACAAGAATCCTCCGAGAATGTTTTAAACGCGATAACCACATCAGGCTTCTGTTGAGTTTACTCTAGCGTACTGTACTTAAGGTGCTTTAGATAAGAATGAGTCAGTTATATAACGGGGGTGAGGGTCAGAAAGTGCACGGTACATGAAGACTGAACATTAATAACACGAGCTAAAGTGGGGCTGCGTTACACAAAACACACAGAGAGTGTGTTTATTCACACTCTGTCTTATGTCAGACAACTAAAGTGTAGATGAAGTTTGACCTGAATGACTTGAAAAGCTCGACGAACTCGACGAAGCTCATCGTGCTGTCGGACACCATGAGGTTCTGGAAGCCTCTGAAGCAGCCTTTCCCACGGCCGTGCCACGAGCGGCTGCTCCACGCTCTGCAGCGCACCCAAAAACAAAATCCATCAGTCTTTAAAACGGCTATCGGGGGGGATGTTGTTGTTTTTACACATACCCTGGCTGCGACTTGGAGGTTCCTGAAAGGATTGGAGATGATTGTGGACGGGAGTGGTTGGACCCAGTCACGCTGGAGGAAGAGGAGGATGATGATGAAGAGGCTAGCAGCCCCGGGCCTTTGCTGGATAAGAGAGGGAATGGTCCAGGGGAGATGTCATCTATGGAGGTGCAGAAAACATCAAAGTCAGTGAGGTGGGAGATAGCCTCTGTGTGTGTTTGCCTGTCAGCAGAACGTTTCATTTTGCTTGATTCTACTTCATTGTTTCGGTTTGTTCTGTCTGGATTTGAAGCATATGAATCTCACCTGGATCTTCCTGGTCGATGCTGTCGGACTCTGGACCGTTCCTAAGTAAGCCTTCCTTACAGCTCCGAGTTTTCCTGGAAACCATCTCGTCATCAGTGCAATCCCCACTGTCGCCCTGAGTTGGGAGCACAAACGAAAGAAACAAGTTACTCGTCGTTGCTACGTTTACAAATCAGATCCACGTGCTCAGATAAAGAAGCCACGGGCCACACGCAGACACGGACCCTGACCAGAGGTTTCTTCTTCTTCTTGGACTTGTCGTTGACGCTGTTTTTCTGGGTGCCTTGTTTCTCTGCAGCACCGGTCCCCATGTTCCACCTTCGCCCTCCAAACAGCTCAATAGCCTGAGCTAATGTGGGGCCTTCATACCTGCCATCCTCCTGCACACACAGAAGATAACATCAGCAGGGAGACCGGTTAAAGGATTTAGCTCCAGGTTCTTTTTTCTAAGTAAATATTTCTCCAACATCTTTCCCTGGGGCAAAAATAATTAGACACAAACAGACTTTCTGGAGGGAAATGAGATTCAAAGATAAAAGAAAACAAAAGCCAAAGGATATTTGTTTTAAAAAAGATACACAACACAACTGAATATAGGTTTTATTCTGATGCAATAATGAGAATTTCAAATGCAGAACGCATCCTGTGAAGTCAGTTATAGCCTAACCTGACAGGCCTCACGGCGGCTCGTTTACGTCTACACTCCTCTGAATAATGAAGTTAGAGAGCACGCATCTGTTCATGCTTTCATTAAAAGAATGAAATTATTCTGTGAGCTTACCTGATACATGGTGACGTACTGCTTCCTCAGCCACCGAAGCCTTTGATCGGGAAACATTTTCATCTTCCTGGTTGCGTTCACCAATGCCGACAGGCCTTTGTGAAGCATCCGTGCCGTCTGATTGGGTGCCACAAAGTGCAGCAGTCTAACAGGGTGGATTAGCATGTTAGTCCCATGTTTTAGGTTTTGGTGGCACCTCAAGGAGAGCCGCTCACCTGTTATCAGTGGTGCCGAGGCCGTAGAGGAGTGTTAGACCATTCTCCTCAACCGTCATGTGACTCAGCTTGTTTTGCAAACACACAGCGTGGATGTCGATGCTCCGATGACCCAAAAACACAGCCTGTAGATCCAAACAAACACCAAATCACCATCTAGCTGTGAAAAATCACGCTGCTGCACAAAGTCAAAGCTCCATTTTTAACAAACCTTCACCACTCCGAGGTCCAACAGGCCTTCTGCCAAACCCGGCGCTACATTCTGTCCCACTGGCTGTTCTGAGGAGGAAGCCCCTCCGCTTTGGGGCTTACCTGACAAATATAAACACACGATGATGGAAGTCTGGTACTGAGAGGAAATTGAGAAAGTAAGACACAGAATTACAGCTTTTTAATATGATCTATGTAATAAAAGACATGGTACATACGGTGCATATAAACACACACAGTCCATTTAAAACAAAATGGCACAGGAAATTATATTTTTCACATTATAGATGTCTGAGTTATATTTGTTTAAAGAACAATAAGATGACAGGAAATGGACTGTGTGTGCTTAGCCCATAAACTAGTCAGTGTGTTTAAAATGTGACAAAAGGAAATGTTTTCAGGTTTTTCAGGATTAATTCATCCAGACAGAGGCATCCACCGTGCGAATGAAAGATGCAGATGAGGGAAATCTTCCAAAAACAGACAGGATTGGCTCGTAGCTTAAATATTTACTACTGTGGAACAGCAACGTAAATACAGGTGAAAGTAAAAAAAAAACTGAATCTGGTACAAAAGTTCATTATGTCAGTAATTCTACTTAAAAGGTGAAACTAATACAGGAGGCAGACTGATTCCATGCAAAGCCAGATGCCTGAAGCCTTTACTTGTTATAATTGTGATGATTATGTTTACAGCTGATGAAAACCCCACATTCAAAATCTCAGACTATTAGAATATTGTGGAAAGGTTCAATATTCTAGACTCAAAGTGTCACACTCTAATCAGCTAATGAATCCAGAACACCTGCAAAGGGTTTCTGAGCCTTTAGATGGTCTCTCAGTCTAAGCTGGATCACTGACACAAATGAACTTTTGCACTTTATTCTCATTTGTCCAGTTTCAGCTGTAGGTGCAGCTTCTTGTGCAGCGATCAGCCTTACCCCAGGTGAGAGTTATGTTGTCAGACTGTAGCCGCAGCAGACACCGAGCTGTGAGGTGGCTGTCCTGGTCGTAATGAATGACCGTAGCTCCCTGCAGCAGGAACTGGTGAACATCTGGTTGTAGTGACAAAACATACCTGGAATAAAAGGGTGAAGTTTCGTCTGTTAAAATGCAACACTGCTCATTTATTTGAGGCAATTAATACCAACCAAGGAATGAGCTCTGTGCCATGGCTGAAAGCCATGTGCGTCTCCTCAGTACCCTGAAACTCCACGTCTTTAACAGCCGGCTCAGTCGGCAGGTCGCCGTCTGAGTCCGACAAGTCCCCAATGGTGAATCTGCGGGGACACAAAGGTTGCAGAGATCCGGCTTTATATTCATCTGCTTAAAGAAAGTGTGTTACTGTGTTGCTTATAGGGTGCAAAGAGTCAAAATCAAAATGTTAATGGCATTTGAAGTCAGCCAAGTGCCAAAAAGCTGCACTCTGTTCAGCCGTTAAGACGAGCAACAAAGCAGCATGCAGCTGTTGTTTCTTCACTACTAAACCAAAAAGCTCAAGTTAAAACCCTTGCAACGACCACTTACAAAACATGGCTCGATTCTGCCGGTGTCCTACATGAATACGAACTAGAACGTAAAAGAAAGTGGAGAGGAAGCGTGAGAGGACAACAGAAGAAGTTTTGGCAGTCATCTGGGGTGAAGAAGTGAAGTGATCACAGGAAATGAAGTCATAAACTGCTTAGAGTCAGGTGGTATTTATCTGCGATGTAGCCCAAACCTATTAAAGCTGCTAGCTGAGCCAAAATCAAGTAGAGCTCGATTATAAAACAGGCAGAGAAAATTATCTATTTTATACAAACGTAACAAATCAAAGCTACAATTAAACGAGTTTTGAACACTCTCCAAACGCTGCTACCTGCCACCAGTAAACGGAGACGTCCCAGAGCTCTGTTCCTTCCTGCTCTGACAGGAAACACGCCTGTTATCTCTTTTTCTTTATGACACTGTTTTTTATGTGAATACCAGTTCTTCTAAATAACAATCTGCAAATGTGTTCCTTTCCCAGTAATCTTGTGCTGCTGTTTATCTAGTATAAATAAGCTCAAATGAGATTATAGCCGTGACTATTATGAACGGTGTTTGGTTTTCTAACGTACAAAATGTTGGAAGTAGACGTAATGTTTCCACTCAACCCAACAACCCTCACTCTGCTGGGCTGAGTGTCATTTTAATCATGTCTTTCTTACACTTTTTAGCCTCTTGGAGAACGCTTCGCCCAAGTCTCAGAGCTAAGTAGCTGACCAGCCATGCCAATCACTCCCAGGATGGCCGTATTTATAGTTCTGATATAAATCTGTAAGCAGCATTGTTTTGTTCTTTTATTACTTTGCTCATGAGTCATTGAGTGTGCCTTAAAAAGAAAGTGGGAAACTTGATTTTGGAAACAAAAAGAACAATGGTTGGCAATTCCCAAAAGTATTCAGAAAATCATTTTGAAAAGCCACAGCTCTGTTTAAAGGAGGAGAGATGCCAAGTTTCTCCCATGCGACGTACGTTTTAAAACATTTTTTTTACTAAAAACATATAAATAATTAGTGAGACATCAAGTCTCATGTCTAAAGAGTAGAAAAACCAATTAACTGATTGCGACAGCGGTTCCTTAAGGAGTTGCATCTGAACGCGAGGGATGGACAGGTAGAAGGACTGGTGGACATTTCATCAACCTCCTCTGACTCCAGACTACGATTACAAGACCTGAGGAGCAGGAAGAACACTGGTCAGTGAGATAAACGGCACGAAGACGAGAACAGTATGACGGTATGCTCTGAAAGGTGCCGCCCACCTGATGATCTGCAGGATGCTACTGACAGTAGCTTCTTTCTCTGGGATGTGCAGCCCGTCTGGACCAGACCGGGACACGAAACTGTGCTGGCCGCTGTAGTCGGACACAAACTGGACACACAGAGCCAACAGCTGTGACACCCGTTTGTGTGAGTTACCTTTTTGTTTAGATGACTTGCTGTACCTCTATGGAGTCGTCAGAGTTTTCTGGAGGCTGTTTGAGGCTGATGATGCTTGCTGTGCCATCCAAAGCATCACTCAGCTCTTTCAGAAAAACCCCACAGAACGGCACCACCTGTAAAATAACCCGGAATGAAGGTGGCAACAACAACAACAACAGCATGATGGCCCAACATCAGACCAGTGAAATAAGTGGGTAAACATATGGGCCTTCAAAAATATTCACATTAATTTGCAATAGCTTTAATTGGTTTAAATGCATTTATTATACTTGTAGGCGCACACATTAAGTTTATTGTATTTTTATCATTTCATTTCCATCGTTTGTTGTGATTAATGTGACATTCTTTGTTTTCTCGTACCGGTCCATTCGCCTGCTGTGATCACTGGGAGTGGCCCAACCAAACATGGTGGCCAGGGCTCCAAGCAGTTAAATACCTGCAGCTAATTGGACTGCACCACTAGTTCCTGCTGGAGAGGGGAACTTTGTGTTTGCTGGAGTTAAACTGTCTTTTGTTGTTTTGATTAGGTAATTGTATTTAAATGTAGTAAATATTGACTTTTCCTTTTGATGTTCAGTTTATCAGACTGCACCGTGCTTGTGTTTAGTTGGTGTTGTATCATTTAACCCTTTGATGCATGAATTATGAAATCTTCAACCATGATTTTTTAAACAATTTTTTTCATTCATCTTTAGGTGTGAATGAAACAAATTTCAACAAATATTTTTTGTAACATTTTGTTAATTTACAAATAATTTATTACATGTCCAGCTCAGGGGACAATGTGCATTCTGAACATGAAATATGGTGGCTTGACTTCCTGAAGCCCAAATGGAGGGGCTCACATGCAATAAAGTCTTCAACAGCTGTGCTTAATAGCAAAAATAAGTAAACAACAATTTTGAGTACCTTTCCACTGTAGTGACCATTATGCATCAAAGGGTTAATTTACCCCTGTTGTTTATTGGTCCCATCAGCCACTAGTGTGCCAGTTCTAGTTAGGTCAGGTATGTTTGTTTGTGCAGCCAGTTGCTTTGTTCACATCCTAGTCTGAGTTCACTTCTGTTATTCTGCCCTCTTTTATGAGATCAGCATTTATTTTTGTTAAATGAAGTGTTTGGGTTAATAATAAAAACCCTACTTTTCTAATTTATTCCCGACTCCTCACGCTTCACCACTCGGTCCCTGACAAACAACAGCACTTTGTATAAACCTCTCCGCCCACCTTGCATCCTGGGATATTGAGTGCTCTGGTCACGAGCTTCTTGTACTCAGAGGAAGACTCGTGCTGAGCCATGGCGTCCTTCAGACTTCTCATGGTCTCAATGTCTGACTGGTCCATGAACTGCCACATCTTCAGCACCTTACGGGACCTGTGAACCCAGAAAAACATCTTGGTTTAAACAAAAAGCAGTAGGAATTTGGATGACCATGTCTGAGATTTCTATTTCTACAAACCTCAGTCCAGCCAGGAACTCCATCACACTGTTGTAGTTTCCCATGTTCCAACAGCATTTGGCAACATGAACGAGATATGAGAAAACCTCTCTCTTCTCCTCCATCGACCCTGCTGTCAGGATCAGCCATGTAACCCAGGAGCTCACCTGCGTGTTCAGACATGCGCCTGTGATATTAGTACTTTAGTTTTTAATCTGAGACATGAAAACTGTGATTTTTCTAATTCTAAAGAGGAATGAAAAAGAGCTAATGCAAAAAAAAGTTGTAGTTTTTCTTTTTAGTTTTTTAAATAATCAGTAAAATTAAAGAGCATGCACATTCATGTAATAGTTCTGAGAAGGAAGCAACAGCGTACTTTTCATCTCTCCACCATACAGAACTGTTTAATACTAATTAAGGGTTCGATTTCTATTGTGCTTTTCTAGGCACTCAAAGCGCTTTTCATTATTCACACACTGCTGGTGATGGTAAGCTACTGTGTAGTCACCGCCACCCTGCGGCGCCATCGGCGCCTCTGACCAACACCAACACAGGCAAGTCAGGCGAAGTGTTTTGCCCAAGGACACAACAGCAGAAGACCCTGGTGGGAGCTGGGATCGATCCCACGATCCTCCGATCACTGCTGCCTCAACCAATCAAACCAACTTATTGACTATAACTGTTAGTGGCTGATCAAAGAAACTCATTTAAGATGTTCTAATTTAGGAATTCTTATAAGTTCCAGGCATTCTGGAAATGGTGCCACTCAAAATTTGTTGGCAAAACCTTCTAAGCCTTTGAAATAACCGAGATCATGTGGTGACATCATGTAATATTATCTCTGCTGTTACGCGGTGCATTACAACCGAGCTATCAGGACATAAGATCCAAAGCCACGTTGAGTTTAGAAGAAACTTTGTGTGGTCTCAATGGTGGCCCACGAATTCTTGTGTTTAGACCTGTGCCTAAAGTGGTAGTCCAAACTCAAGACCATGGCTGGCGCTCTCTCTCTCACTCTCACTCTCTCTCACACACACACACACACACACACACACACACACACACTCAAAGAAAGGACGGACCAAGATCAGATGACTATCAGCTGCACTCCATCTCTGACTAACCCCAAGCATGCACAAAACAGCCACAGAACCAAATCAGTATCAGGGTCATCCTCCTCTCACATTCTTTGTAATGGACACACATTTACACACACACACCAACCTGGCAGTAAAGCTTCCTGATCTCCTGTCTCTGAGTATTAGAGCCTCATTAACGTAGACATACACTCAGAAACACACTTGCACTGAATCTCCCTGACCCCGCTGCAGGTGGGGAAAAACATCGCCCTGGCCCAGAGATCTATTACAGGCTTATGTAAGGATCTGTGAAGCCAACCGAAGTCTGAATTCACAGGGACTAAATAAACACACACACACACACACACACACACACACACACACACACACACACACACACACAAGATCATGAAACAAAGAATACAGCTTCAAATGTACTGTTTGAAGCCTTTTCCACTTTGCTTTTTCCTCCACTTGATGCAAGTTTGAGCAGAAATGAATTCTACCAAACCCCCAGCACATAAACACTTTTCTATCAAAGAACAGCAATGCTCCCAAAAGGAATGGATGAACAGGATCTTTGAAAGTCTCACCAAGTAAGTGAACTTCATCAGGTAAATAACTTATCTTAAAAGCAAATCCCAAAAGAAAACGGGCTGCAAGGTTCGCTTTTTGAACAGAACCAGCTGAGATGATAAAGTGGGACTGTGGGGGACAAACACCTTTAGGAGCAGCTTGTTAAAAAAAAACTTGAGCATTTATCACTATAAAAAGCAAGTTATGTCCAAGATAAATGGAAGTCTGCGGCAGGGCGGAGACTACACCCTTCATGCCGCCATCACGTAATCTTTTGTGAAAAGGACACGATTGTGCCACCTTACCGCCACGGTCTGACCACTTATAGACGACCTAAGGCTTCCTGATGCCGCATCAGCGTTGCGGCAAATTGGCAGAAATGTTTAGTAAAAATGGCTAAATAGAGACCTTCATCCATTTGGCCAATTGGGCAGGTCCTTATAGGTTAGATGCCCGACCCCTAGGCTAACAGCACTTCATTTGGATGGCTAGCAAACACCTGAGTTAGATTCGTCCTGCTACTTCTGCCAGTTCTGCTTTACAGAGATCCACTAATTGCCTTTTCTTGTTCATTTTCTTTTTCCCTTTCCTCACATCTTTTGATAACAATTTTTGCTTTTCCCATTTTTTTTATTTAAAAAAATATTTCTTTGCTTTAGATTTTTTGTTCTAGATTTAGATTTAGGAGGATTGCGCGTTCTCCGTTCTGGCTCCAACGCTCTGGAACGAGTTACCTATGAGGTTTTTAAGTCTCACTTTTTTATGTGATGCCATTTCAGCACAAGGGATCGCAAAATAGCCTTGCTCTTTTGTTGTTTTTTAGCTTGTTTAACGTGTTTTTATGTTAGTTTCCTGTTTTTATTCAACATTCCTTTAATGTTTTTATGATTGTTTTTAGTTACACAGCATTATATTTGTTTCTATTGTGAGTTTTATGGTTGTGTTCAGCACCTTGGTCGGCTGATAAGGTCGTAGAAGGTGCTTTATAAATAAACAAACAAAACGAGTTGTGTTTGTTTATTTATTGCAAGTCAAATATTAACCTCCGTTATCGCGTATCTCAGGTTTTCCAAATATTATGCAGCCCTACTCCTGACATTATTTTGTCCATTTGTGAAAACATCTTCAACCACATTATTCTGATGATAATGCAGATAAATTGCAACTGCACCACAGTGGTGTATGAAGGGCTCTGCATCTCATGCTGACAAAAACACTCCAAAAAGACACTTCTTTTTAAATCTCCACATTCAAAGATGTTTTCCTTCATCAAAACTCTATTTGTTTGTTGACAGGTGGTGGAAACGGAAAAAGATAAGGCTCTACAGTAGCGTTGATTACTACAATGTTGATGGTTTGTTCTAGAATCTCCGCCACATGACTAACTGTGGCCCTACAGACTCTTATCTGCTAGCTGCTGAGCCGGGTCTACATGCCATGCATGAAAACCTTCCATCAGTCACTCCTAGAGGTATGATGTAATGCACCGCCATGTCAGCAACCAGGGGGTTAGAATTACCATCACCATCTAAACCATTCTGACTGTCTGCAAAGTGGCTTTCTGAGCTGCCTCAGATCAAGGGTGAGGATCAAGCTGACAACTCGACTGATATTCCAGAGAGTTGGAAGTGTGTGTGTGTGTGTGTGTGTGTGTGTGTGTGTGTGTGTGTGTGTGTGTGTGTGTGTGTGTGTGTGTGTGTGTGTGTGTGTGTGTGTGTGTGTGTGTGTGATGTTTTCTAAGACAAATATGAGAAGAAACAGTTTACAGTGAGCAGCAAAGAGATAAGGCGGTTAGGGAAACTAACAAAACTGTGTCCTTATCAATAGCAGCTTGACACACGCATGCACGCACGCACACGCACGCACACACATGCACACACACACACACACACACACACACACACACACACACACTCACACACACACACACACACACACACACACACACACACACACACACACTGAATGAACTGGAGCTGGGTACAAAGCTGATCCCCTTTGATGTTTGAGTATGTATCCATCTGTCTGTCTGTCCTTGTGTCTGTCTCCAACTGTTATTAGTTGAACTGAGGATCAGTTTCTGCTTCATGCAAAAATTACATAACCAACATTGACAGGAAGCCATCAGAGTCAGCACAGAACATACTGGTTCCGTTGGAGATAAACCCTCGAGACCAACACAAAGAGGAACCCAACATTCCAAGAATAGTAGGGTACAACAACGGTAGACTGCTCTAATAAAACCTGAGTGATTTGATATTGTCTTAATTACGGTCATCTTGTATTTTGGGTCAGGATTGTGTTCATTTTGATGCATTTCTAGATTTAGTCACCTGAAAAAATTTGTCAGAAAAAGTGACGAAATACAAAGATCTGGAATTAATCTTCCATTTTAAAGGTCTTTAATCTCAAAAAGAAAGTAAAGTATCTTAGTCTTAAATTATAGCAATCTAAATGCTGATAAATTAGATAGGTTTGATACTAAAAACGAAAATCAACAATCTAAATACTATAATATGGAACACACCCTCACCACTGTTGTATTGAGTGACGGGGTGCCAAGTTTCTAATATAAAGCCACTTCAGACCTCCATCACTGTTGTCATTTGAGTCCTGTTTCATTGTGCCCTTATAAGGCTGCAATACACATTTGGAAAAGTGTTCTGCAACTCTCCTCTCACTGACTTAAATGAAACCCAGCTGATGTTAAAGGCATGCAACCTAAAGATGACTTCATCCTTCCCTATCAATCTCTCCCCTTCAAAGACTTTCTTCTTCTCTGCGGTGAATTGCTCTAATTGTTTATTCAGAAATGTACTCACCAAAGAAAGACACACAGCCCAGAAGTATAACTTTAGCCAATGTTACGCCACTGTGAGTGTGTTTGTGAGTACACACATCAGCCTGGTTTTCTGGAGGAAAACTGAATGACTGGTCTGTTTTTCCTCTTAAACCTTCAGAGTAATGTTAAACCCAAGACCCACCTTTTTCCCAGTCTGATCGCTGAAGACCACTCAACAAATTTAAGTGGTTCTTTTGATCAACATTAACTGTGGTTCAACACGCTCTGTTACCAATAAAAAGATCAACAGAAGGAATGCAGTTCAGCGTGTTCAGGAGTCCCACATTAAGCTCTTCAACATTGTTCCCTGATTACTATCACCAAGTCCTCACTAATCTTATCCCAAATGACATCATGTTGTAAAACGTGAGCTTTAACGATACAAACTAACTCTACAAACTTGTTTCAGTGACTTCACATGGCCAATAAAATCCGGTTTATTGACTTTAAAACGATGCTTAAAAAAAAGGTCAGGTATGTACACTAACAGGATTTAAAAATAGCCAATTCATGTACGACTCTGTGACCATGAGAAGCAGGTGTTTGTTTAGCTAAATAAAGAGCTATCAACACAGTGTCCAGTATGAAAGATGGCCTCCTTACCTCATTGAACCGTGCCACCAGGTCTTCAACAGCATTACTTCGCTGAACATTCTGAGTGGGCATGGCGGGCACAGACAGTGAGGCCTTGACCTTTGGGTGTCGTCTTGTTTGACACTCAGGACTGCCCAGGTCTCTAGTGAGGAAGTAGAGGTAATCCAAAGGGAAGACCTGCAGGAAGACATGTGATCTTGTTAAAACGCTCAGGGATGTAAAGCCATTATTGGCATTAAATTAGAATGTTAAATGATTGGTTAAGTATTCAACAAGGAACTCCTATAATTTTATTTAAAAACAAAAATTTGGTTCACAATTTGATTTTGTTAAGTATTTTCTCTTTTCACATAGGGTCAAAATTGCTACTATGGTCTTAAATATGTCAGACATTGACCTAACTGGTTGATGAAGATTGAACATAACTTATTGGACTGGTTAGGGTTAGGATGTTCAGGAACAACAACAAACCACCAGAGCTCAAGACTACCATGCAATTGAACCTGCTGGAGCACCAGTGTCTCTGTTCCCAGTGAAGAAGAAGAAGAACAAGATGCAACCTTTTGCTCTAAAAGTGATACTCATCTGAAGTTTGCCCCTGCCCGCAAGGATGAGTCAAATGTCTTCCAAGACAAAGACAGACTATCTAAGCACAATGTAGAAGTATGTTAATATGAGGCTCAACAACAGTCAAGCATGGTGGTGGTAGAATCATGCTGTAGAACTAGTGTATTAAGAAGAGATGATGGAATAAGAAAGAACTACCTTCGCATTCGTCACAATACCCTGAAACAAACAAACCAACCAATGCCGGGACCACACTGTGCGTTTATTCATCATCACACTGGATTGCTCATGTCACACTGTGAGAACTCCAGAAAGGCGGCACATTGTACGGCGCAAGATTTCAGTGAGCGAGACCGCACAACATCTCGCTCAGCAGGACACGTTAAGTCAAGAGCGCACCCCCCAAAATGCACACGTCACTAAAAGCAGACCGCTGACCAAAACTACGACTAAAGGAGAAAAAACGCTGCCTTTAACACTTCTTTTTTGTGTCAGCTCATGATCTAGCTCATCTTCCTCAAAGAGGAAGGATGGTTTTAAAAACCCTCGCTTTTGCCTCAGACTCCGGCTACGAGTCTCCTTTTCTTGTCTTCTAGCTAAACAGCTGAGCTGTCTGCTGGACATTCATCCTTCTGATTATCCTTTATTCATAAAAAACCACTAAAGTACAGAGAGGTAACAACCGATCTGTCACAGATCGCTGTTTACTCCGCTCTGTGACAGCGCATCATCGCTACTTTTTACACTCACTGTCACTCGCACAGCTTTCTCTATCCCTCAGCAGCAAAATGCTTCTGAACCCATTCTTATCAGCTGAATAAGTGAGATTTCCACCAACAGCAAAGGGATCTCATGAGTGAGCACATCTCCTCTCCCACTCTCACAGATGACCGAATCACAGTTTTCACAAATTATGTCACAGAATCATGTTCTTTGATTTTTCCAGTGCCTTTAACCCCCTCCAGCCAGGGACTCTGAAAACTAAACTGACTGGGCTGGACCCTAACCTGGCAGAGTGGATCCTGAGCTATCTCACAAGCCGGCCCCAGTTTGTGAGAGCCCGGGACTGTGTGTGTCTGACCCGCTGACCTGCAGTGTGGGTGTGCCCCAGGGGACTGTCTAGGCTCCATTTCTCTTCACCCTCTACACCTCTGACTTCAGACACAACAAGGACAGCTGTGTCCTGCAGAAGTTCTCTGACGACTCTGTGATTGTCGGACTGATCATCGAGGACGACGATGTGGAGTACAAAGGACTGACGCTGGTGTCAGCAAAACCACCTGCTGATCAATGGAGGGAAAACAAAAGAGATGGTGGTGGATCCTCGCAGACGCCTACCTGCTGTCCCCTCACCAGTGAACATCCAGGGAATGGACATCGAGAGAGTGGACTCCTATAAATACCTAGGTGTTCACCTGAACAACAAACAGGACTGGTCTCACAACACAGACGCACTGTACAGGAAGGGCCAGAGCAGGCTCCACCTCCTGAGGAGACTACAGTCTTTTGGGGTGACGGGGACACTCCTGAAGACCTTCTACGACTCTGTGGTGGCATCAGCAATCCTGTATGGTGTGGTGTGTTGGAGCAGCAGCATCACAGAGAGGGAGAGAAAGAAGCTGGACAGGCTGATAAAGTAATCCAGCTCTGTCCTGGGCTGTCCTCTGGACTCGGTACGAGAAGTGGGGGACAAGAAGTTGCTGGCAAAACTCAAATCCATCCTGGATCATGAGTCACACCCCCTGCAGGATGCCTTGTCTGCTCTGGAGAGCTGCTTCAGTAACAGACTGATCCACCCTTGCTGTACGAAGGAGAGATACCGCAGATCTTTCCTCCCTGCTGCTGTTACTCTATAATAGTCACTGCTTATAGAAGCCACACATCTGTAACCTTCCACTGCAAATATCATCTTTTCAAAACATGTGCAATATAACTACTACTCTCATTACAATGTGCAATAATTATCTGAACTTATAATTACTATGTACTCTTGTGCAATATCCTGTGTGCTACTGCTGTTATCCTGCTGTACCTGAGCCATTGCAATATTGCAATTTCCCCACTGAGGGACTAATAACGGTATTCTTATTCTTATCTGATGGTCTTCAAAAGGTAGTTTAATTAATTTTAAGTATTACTCAGGTTTTACTTGGACTATTTACAAAATTTTAAACTGGTGTGAAGTTTATATTCAGCATTTTAAATACAAGTAAAACCTAAACTCAGAGAGGCGGAGTCTTGCTGCTGTGGCATCCCAAACATGTATTTTCATTGGCTGATTGCAGATGAGAGTTGTGGGTTTTCAAGCACTGCTTGTAGACTGTTGGAGGTTGAGTTCGGTC
Organism: Nothobranchius furzeri; assembly: GCF_043380555.1. Taxonomy (NCBI): domain Eukaryota; kingdom Metazoa; phylum Chordata; class Actinopteri; order Cyprinodontiformes; family Nothobranchiidae; genus Nothobranchius; species Nothobranchius furzeri. The sequence goes on from NC_091756.1 coordinate 36,926,746, forward strand.
ACACTGGACGACCACAGAGTTCCTTATCACCCTCACGTTCACCATTTTTTGATATGATTGTGCTCACGACGAGGGATTTGGCTAAGACGGTCGTAAACCACACAGTGTGGTCCAGGTTTTAGAAACAAGTGAGTTTTCCAACAGGACAATGATCCCAAGAACACGGCAAGCTTCTGGCATGGCCAGCTTACAGATTTAACCAAAACGATTGGTCAAATGCCAGAAGCTAGTTGATTTCTGAAAAAGCTTGCGACTCCTTGCTGTGGGACATTTTGCCACATATTAGTGGGGGGGGTGTTTGTTTATTTGAGCCTGTATGTATAATTGTGGCCTTAGGTGGAAAAGAAAAAAAAATCCATACTCTTATTTTAAGGAAAATCATTGAAGTTGCATGTTTTATAATCTTTCCACGTTGGAATCAATCATAAAAGTCCCTAAATAAATAACATTCACGCCTGTGATTAGTAGACTCCTTTGGTTATCAATCTCATTCCTTCCAACTCCTCCAAAAAATGCCTCCAATCTCTTTCTGCTGCAGCTTATTTACACTCTATTTTTAAACTCGTACAAATATTTCTTTATGAATGGGGAACACTCGCAAGTGACAAAAATAGTACTGTTTATATTACATAAGATTAGTACCTGCTGGTAAAGCTGCTGCTCTTGCTCAGTCAGGATACAGGCAATCTCCTCTGGGAACTGGATAAGGTGGTGCAGCTCTGCCAGCTCCTTACTGATCCCACTGACGCTGGGAGGAAGGGAGCTGCTGCTGGTCATACTGTTGGCCAGCTGACGTTCTGTTGGAGCACATAAAGACAGCAGATCATTGGTTTTATACTGTTTCTTCAGGCCCTAGCAAGATCTAGCTAACACCTTGAGGAGTTAAAGACAGATGGGAAAGAAGAGGGAAAGGACATGAAGCAGGAATGAAAAGAAGACACCACTGATGCACGTGTCAATAACGTTACAGAACATAAAGCAGAAATGAGAAAAATAAGCTATAATCGAGACATTATGATCCTTTAAGCGTTAAAATTTAAAGCCTTGATGAAATATAAGGGGTTGTTTTCAGAGAGGGTTGAATAATTTCCACCCACAGAGGAAAGTCCACTTCACCCTCTAGAAGTAAACAGCACTGATCACCTGCAAGTTCCTGTGTTTGGATTTCAGTTAGGCCCATTAGTCTGTCTGTTTACACACACACATACACACAAATGCAAACTCCTCCCAATCTCTGCTAACAGAGAAATAAAGGGTAATTTCTACATTGTTGCTCTGAGGAAATTCTGTACATTGTTGGGATAAAGCCAAATAAACAGACCGTCTTTATGAAGCAGAAGTTTTTCCAGGAATAATATAACTGCTGAGGTAAAATTAGTTATTATAAATCACTAATGCTTTTATGAGTTAAGTTTAGAGCTTTTCATGGTCTAGTCACTTTCAACACTTAGATGACCTTAAGTTATAAGTTACACAATCTATGAAAAGCACCCTAAGCAAGAAGATGTGCATCAGACAAAGTAAACACCAGGTCCTGGTCACCGTCAGCTGTCACATATATTCTGCACCGTCCCGCAATAGCAAAGCCAGAAATCTGCGTGGATGCGTATGCAGACTCCCACTCAAAGGTCGTCACCAGTAACCCCAGAGATGTGCAACAGGTTGGTATGGTAATGGCAGTGACTGCTCAGCAGGGGCAAAACTTGCTTGTTTACACAGTTTGATTTGTGGATTCGGCCTCACAGCTTCTGTGATAAGCTCTCAGTATGACCCGAGCGTGTGCATGCACTTGTCTTTATTTGTTTAAGTGCACGCATTTTAACCTTCACTGTAACGTGTGGACATTTCCACATTGTGGAGATATTTTGCTGGTCCACACAAAGCTAAGCACCCCAAAACTTGGTTCTAGAGGTAAGGTACAAATTAAATGGTAAACTTAAGTTAGTTTAGGTTCGGAATAGAAACCTACTGGTTATGGTTTGTGTATGGGTTAGGCATAGTGGAGTCACTAAAATGAATGGAAGGCAATGGAGGTCCACACAAACATATAAATACAAGTATTTGTGTGTGTGTGTGTGTGTGTGTGTGTGTGTGTGTGTGTGTGTGTGTGTGTGTAGACGCATCAGTGGGAAACCAAATAAATTCAAAAGTTTCAGTCAAAACTGATGGAGAACAGAATCCACCCGACTGAATAAAATTAATGTTTTGTCGGATAAGCTTGATCAGCTGCAGTGATAACGACTAAGGTTGTAGATGTTAATAGAGGACCATTAAAATCCACCCAGTGGTTCATGAGATATTTTCCCAACAGACACACACATTCACACAGATGTAGGCAAAAACATTACCATCCATTAGGGATGGACAATATATCAGCGTAAATATCGCCATCGGCTGATGTTAGTCATTTTTTAACATATTGGTATCGGTTCAATAAATAAAACCGGGCCAATATTAACAACTGATATTTAATCCATCTTGTCTCCATTTGTTTGCCTGTTTGTTTGTTTTCCTGTGAAGGGGGTGATGTGTAATTGTTTAGTCGTGTGAACAGTGACAGTAACCATCTGAGAAGCGTAAATATGTGTGTTGTGTGTACATAATAATGTAAATTTGGCTTTAATAATTTTCATTTTATACAAAATTGCTGATTTTAGAAGCATTAATGTCAGTATATCGGTATCAGCAAATATCGGCTATCGGCCGTAACAGTGATCTTAATATTGGATATCGGTATCGGCCCAAATATTTCATATCGGTGCATCACTACCAGTGTTTCCCCTAGGAATTTTTCCAGCTGTGGTGGTGGTGGTGGTTTTTACGACACGTCTCACCTTTATGTTAATATTGTTTAATTTGATGCACTCCACTTTGATCAGCACCAATCCAGCAACTGCTGCATTTTAATAACTAGTATTAAAGGTGAATACACCAATATTTGCACAAGAATAATTTTTGTTTTAAACTCTCAGTGACACACTTTGCAGGGGGGATTTGGCATTTAATTTTTCTTGGCATTTGGAAAAACATCTCTTTTTGCCCCCCTTTATTTGACTTTCTGCCCCCTTTATTTTGGTCCAAGATCATTACTGGGCTGGCCCTGTTAAAAACGTTCTACACCCCTGCTTAGTAGACTTAATGAAGTATTTTTAAGCTAGTATAAAAATGACTGAAACACAAATTTACATATTTGGCATTATTGACCAATATCTTTGATTTAATTTATTTGTTAAGAACATCAAGATGCATTACAGTGAACATTATAATAAAGTAAAAATTTCTAGTGCAGAGAGGAGAGACAACCCATAGAAGCACTGATTTGATCTCATTTCAGATAAAAATAGAACAGATCAGATGCACCTAATAAATAAAATTACTAACAAACTCAGGAATCTGTTTCTTTGCTTCATTGTTGTGGTGCTGAAAATATCACTAATGCAGATCAAAGGAGATACACAGATGAATGCACCTCTTATTTATTATTTGGAAATTAGTGGGTGTGGTTTACATCAATACATTTTTTTAAATCTGAAATTGATATGGATCGATCAGAAGTTGCTATGTGTATTGTTTATTTGAAAACTATTTACAGAGCAGCCTCAGAATTGAGATTAAATAGTTTTGATCACAATAGTAAAGGAACTATTCCAGAACAAGTTGTTCAATAAAATCAGAACATTATTATTTAAGTGCATGAATTAATACATCTAAACTCATGCAGTAGGAACTAGGAAATATGAAATACTAGAACTATTTTGTTTTAATTTGATTAAACTGATTTTTTCCTAACGTTGTTGGCATTTTTCCCACACACAGTTAAACAAAACAATGCTGATTGAGGTGTGTGTGTGTGTGTGTGTGTGTGTGTGTGTGTGTGTGTGTGTGTGTGTGTGTGTGTGTGTGTGTGTGTGTGTGTGTGTGTGAGAGTGAGAGTGAGAGTGAGAGTGAGAGAGAGAGAGAGAGAGTTAAAATAATAATAAAAAAAAAAAACAGACCGGAGCGGAGGCAGTGACCGACGCAGCATGAGCTGTTTTCAGCTCTGTCTTGTCAAATGCACCACGTACGTTAAGAAAAAAGTAACTTTAAATATTCAGCCGAAAAAGAGGTGAGCTGAAGAAAACCTAGGGAGTTCTGAAGAAACGTGAGCAACAGTGAAGCAAGCACAGTGAGATCCGTTACTGTCTGTGTGTGTGCGTGCGTGCGTGGATGCATGGGCCGGACTGAGCTCCCGGCTGCAGTTTTGTGTGTAGGGAGGGACAGGTGCTCTATGCGATTGGCCAATCACAGAGCATGAAGACAGTGGATTTTCCTTCAGCACGATTACAGATTTTTACGAGTTTTACTCATTTCATGCTCGTATTCATCAAAAATGCTTTATCCGTACCGGATACTCGTCTGAAACGAGTATCCGGCTCATCCCTAGCTGTAACCACCCTGCCCTGCCTCCTCTTCCTTGCTGCCTGCCGGCTGTGGTCACAAGCAACAACAGAGTAGTTCCCGCTGCTTCTTCGGGAAATGGCGCAAAAAAAAAATAAAAAATAAATAAAAAATCTATAAAACTTGGGATCTTGTAGGCGTGGCGCTGGGATTTCAGCCGTGGCGGGCCGCCACGGCTACGCCACTGACTACCATGCACCTTTGAATTTAGGGTTTTGGAGGCAGGTGATAAAAGTAAAAGGATGGAGAAATGAACTTACACTTTTTTTTCCACATTTGTAACTTTTCCTTTGATTATCAGACTGAACTGAAGAAAATGTGTAAAACTTTTAAACATTTTCTTTTCCATAAATTTAAACATTTAGAGATTTAGGTCCAATCTGATCTGACTGAGTTTATACCAAAAAAACCATTACATTTAACCAAAACCCTTTTGAGGCAAGATACAGATATCATAGACAGACATAAATATTAATAGCAAGACTTCTGGTTTTAAATAATCTCTATTAAAGGGTCAGTAGTATTACGCCTGGTCTCAAGAATTATTACTTGCTCCTCTTGTGAAGTGGAAATTGAGTTGCTCTCAGATTATTCACATGATTTTCATGGGGGTGATGAAACAGCTCTGCTCATTCATGTTTTCACCCTCTGAACAGAAATCAGGCAGACACCAACAAAGAGGTCTTAAAATAATGCTAAATAAATAAAACACACTAGTTCAGTCATACATATGGTGGTGTTAGAATAAAGCAACAGCAGTTACTGTTTAGTTTTATCTGCAGTGAGACCTCTGATAAACACTACTTATTCACATTGAACATGTATGCGACCCCCCCCCAAAAAAAAATTAAAACAATGAGACGGTTAGAATATGAACCTGAAATAATCACCCTGGTGTTGCTGTGGTTTCCATGCATGGGGCATGGGTTTACTCATCTATAATGCATGTGTGTGTGTGTGTGTGTGTGTGTGTGTGTGTGTGTGTGTGTGTGTGTGTGTGTGTGTGTGTGTGTGTGTGTGCAGGCGTGTACATTTTAATAACAGCGCCTCTAAATATGGCTGTGAATGGAACAAACTGGCTGAAAATCCTTTTTAACAATTTTCATGATATTTACTCTAAAACATTGAGAATATATATTACATATATATATAATGTGTACAGTACAGGCCAAAAGTTTGGACACACTTTCTCACTCAGTGTTTTCTTTATGTTCATGTCCATGACCATTTACAAAGGGGCCAACAAGTGCTAAACACCTCTGGGACTTTCTTCAAGATTGTTGGAAAACCATTTCAGGTGACTACCTCTTGAAGCTCACAAGAGAATACCAAGAGTGTGCAAAACAGTAATCAGAGCAAAGGGTGGCTATTTCAAAGACAGTAGAATATAAAACATGTTTTCATTTATTTCACCTTTTTTGGTTAAGTACATAATTCCACATGTGTTCATTCATAGTTTTGAAGCCTTCGGTGAGAATCTACCCATGGAAATGGTCATTAAAATAAAGAAAACACACAGAATGAGAAGGTGTGTCCAAACCTTTGGCCTGTACTGTACATATACACATTTTTGACTTTTCACCTCTAACATGGGGACATTTGGAAATTATGAGGACCTTTGCCAGGTTCTCACAGTGAAAAATGCCATAATAATTGGTTTGGTATGGAGTGAATTAACTTTTAGTTTAGTTTAGGGTTAGGAATAGAACCCCGTTGATTATGATTAGGGTTAGGGTAGGGGTTAGGCATTGTGGAGTCGTAAAAATGAATGGATGTAAATGACAGGTCCTCACAAGTGTAGATATACCTACATGTGTGTGTGTGTGTGTGTGTGTGTGTGTGTGTTATTTCCTATCAATAAAAGGTCCACCCAAAAAATATATCCTTATAGCAGACACCAAACTTTGAGTAGAAAATGCTATCCAAGACTTAGCTTTTTTCTCCCTTTATGGTGTTCTGAATGATTTTCAGATGGCATCTGTTTTCAGTGTTAAGCAAACAAGAAAAACTAAAACCATAACTTCTTTAGGGCAGACCTGGCTAAGAGGTTTGTAACACATGTCATAAAACAACTACAAGCCCCATCCCCAAACACTAAATAAATATATAATTACTAAAAAATAAATATATGGAGAAAATAATAAAGAAAGAAAAAATATAATAATAATAATAATGTGGAGAAATTAACAAAGAATAATAACAAAAAAATATCTAAATGGGGGTTAAGTTTTTGGAGACAAATTAGAGTAGAACTCAAACATTAGGCTCCAACACAATTATGACAGTTTTATTTAACATCTGCCGCTAACTTTAAACCCTGAATCCAATTCAATGGAAATCAGTCTCCCTCTTAACGACTTGTTTTTGAGAGCATCTGATTTGTTGAGACCAATCAAAGTCTTTCACAAGCGTGTGAAGGACTGATGACTGCTTCTCAGCTGGAGAATGTAGGGTACTTTAACAGGTGCAGCACAAGTAGATGGAGTCAGAGGACCAAACACATTTCTGCTTTAAACCTATAATTATAGGCTTGAATCTACAGTTAGGTTATTCAAAACCTCTGGACTATTGGAGAAGTCAGGGTGATGACTAATACAGCAACATGTGGTTAGTAGAAACCATAACAACTTAGAGTGCAAAAGATTAAAATCAAAGATTTTTCACTATGAAATACGATATAAGATGAGTAACATTACTTCAGATATTCAGATTATTGCTCCAAATCAGTCAGACTTTTGAGTAGTACCAGCCATTGTGCCTTGAATGTCAGAGGTAACAGAAATGTATTACTTGGAATAAAAAAATAAAGCAGATTTCTTTTCTAAATAAGACAACTAGGAACACACCAGCTAGGCATAGCTACAGATAAGGTAATGAACCACAAATCACACAGACATCTGACACTTGCTGGCTTGTCTTTAGGGAAGATAAGGAGCATCAAAGTGTTTCACTGCAAGTCAGAACAGATGCTTCATCTAGTAGATGTAAACAGTTAATTATAACACACACACACACACACACACAAACACACACACACACACACACACACACACACACACACACACACACACACACACACACACATATATATATAATCTAGTATTAGACTAGTACTTGTAATGACACCCTCAGTCACTCTGTAGCTAATGTTTCCCTACTCACTGATAGGGATGAGTACCGAATTCGGTACTTTTTAAGGTACCGACCGAATTCCATAGTACCGACCGAACACCGATTCACGTCATTTCAAACGGTGCCTCGTTTCGGTACTGCCAAGACAGTTGCGCATGCGCAAGAGCGTTATGTTGCCGGTCCCTGCGAGCCCGTTGTAAACAGAGCAAGCATGGTAGAAAGAACGCACGCTAAAGCTTGGGTCCACTTCACTAAATGTGATGGGTAACTGGGTGATGAAACTAGCGACAGACAACGATCTAAGTGAGACATCCTCATCTTAATCTGCTCCAGTAGGTAAATAAAATGTTTAAGATAACGTTACCTTGATTTGTTAGCTTCCGTTTCGCTAATGGTGCGTTCGCTTTCTCCTCGGAACTCCGAATTTCCGACTAGAAGAACATGAACGCGCTCTAAAGTTTGGCTTTACTTTACTAAATGCGACGGGTGAATGGATGAAGGTAAAACCAGCGACAACGATCTAAGTTTGAGGCATCATCGTTTTAATCTGCTCCAGCAGCTAAATAAACTGTTAAAGATAACGTTAGCTTGATATGTTAGCTTCCATTGCCACCGTTGTTACCAGCTAATGGTGCGTTCGCTTTCTCCTCGGAAATTCTAACTTCCCAGTAGGAAAAATCAAAAGAAAAAGGACGGCAAAAGGAATGAAGATACACAGTAAATTTAGTTCACAGTAAAGATGTTTGCTTCAGTTTAATTATCAGCTTATAAAACTACAAGGACGATGTTAAAATACAAACTTGTATGTTATTTATCGTGATATTTATCAAATATGGTTATATATATATATATATTGAGAAAAATATATATTTAATTATAAAAGAGAATTAAAATAATAAACACTCAAAAGTATCGAAAATTGGTACCGTTAAGTACCGGTATCGACTCGTAGGTACCGGGAATTAGTACCGGATCGATTCAAATGTCAAAGGTACCCATCCCTACTCACTGATCAGCTTGAAGTCCGTTTGGAGCGAGTGCTTCATGGTTGGGTTGGACACCGCAGACTGCTCTGCCTCCTGCCCCGACAGCTCTGTGCCGGGCTGACTGAGCTACACTTGTTCACATGTGAGTCGACATTCCCGTCTCTCCTACAGCGGCTCGCTCCTTCACTCCATTTCCAACTCTTCAACTTGTACTATCTGCTCTCTGTCACTCACCTGCCTGCTCCTTTTGTCCTCAACAGCAGAGACTTCCCTTTCACTCACCACTACTCCTCTCTCTCTGTCTCTCCTTGTGTCTCCCGCCCACCCCCAGTACAGGTCTCACACATAGTTCACGGTCGTGTGCAACAGTGAGACAGCCAGACAGCTCAAATTCATAAGACCGTGTCAGAAAGTTACAATGAGTCAAAACAAGTTAAGTTTGTTGTTCTTCTCTTGTCTTTTTTAATATCGAAACAATGAATGGACCATTTTAGTTCAAGGGTCTTGTTCATAGCTCTGCTTTTAAAAAGAAAATTAGGAAAAACAACAACGAAATAACGACTGAATCAAACCTTGTTCCATGCAGGCTCCAGCAGGGTAACGGACAGTGCGATGCAAAGTAGAACAAAGGGGATAAAACAGAGGTAACCCAGCACAAGCTGAACTCAGTGACATCATTTCATACCAGAGAAAACAACAAAGAAACCAAATTCTGAATAGAGTTCTCCTCAGTAGAGCAACACTGACCTCTCTGAGGTTTTCTCACTCTGAAGAGGCATCCTAGCTGAAGGACGAAAGGAAAAAATACAAAAGTTGCTGACTCGCCCTAGGGAGTGGGTTAGCCTCTTGAAAACGATGGATTTAATTCCAGTTTCAAAGTTGTTCCAAAACCATGCTTAATGTTCACCAGTATATGCAAACTGCACACGTACATGACGGGAAGAAGCTAGTCTAAACAATAGACATCCTTTTCTACCTCAGCAACACCAAAATCCAAGCCTTTAAATCAACCAGAAGTGAAAAACGCTACATTCTCATATCAAGCTAAACCTGAGGAAAACATACAGTAGCAACAATTAAGCATGATCCTATCCAGAAAGCCAGCCATTAAAAATGAAGCCTAATTCAAACAGTTTTTCCTCATGGTTTTAAGAATATGTATGTGTATATACAGTATGTGAAAAAAATACTATAAACTGGTTCGTTTTTGGGACTGTAAACTTAGTTAAAAAATACTCAGCTATGAACTACGAACTGAACTTGTTTTTAAAGAAACGTTCCCAACACTGATATTTAGCATGTAAACAATACTTGCTCTGCAGATCCTTGAGACTTCCCTTCGCTTAGACTGCTGTCAGTGAGTCTGAACCGGTGGGACTTTAACACAATGTAAAGTGATGACTGAGAAAATGAAAGAGCAAAAAATGATGGAAGCAAAAAAGAAAGAAACATCAATATCCAAATGTAAGGATGGTAGGGCATAGCTGAGCTGCTTGTTTCCTTTTCATCACTATGGCACAATAAAATAAGCTCTAAAGGAAATGATCTCAAGAAAAGTTATTTATAACCATTTGCAGATGACAAAAACACCACCGAGTCCCACTGGGCTTTAGCAGAGGGGTTTTAACAGTTTAAGGACAACAGGCTTTGACAGTAAAAGCGGTGAATAGATATCGGGGCTGCCCACTGGATTCAGTTGAGGACATGTGTGATAGGAGGATGATGGTGAAACTGACCTCCATCTTGGAAAACCCCTCATACCCACTGCATTCCACTGTGGAGACCATGGACAGCTCCTCTAGAGGCAGACTGAGACATCCTAGATGTAAAACAGAACGCTACCATGGCTCATTCATCCCCTCTGCAGTAAGAGTGCATAACTCCTCAGTTTAACTGGTTCTAGCATTATCCTGTTACACAATAACATCAATGCAATACTCAGTATGTGTTCAATACTTGTGCAATACCAGATGTACATGAGTATGTCTGTGTCCCTTATGCTGCATATTATTTTTTATTCGCTGTTCTAATGGTTGAAGGTTACATAACAGCTTACTGCCTTTTGCATATTTACTTGAACTTTTGTTATCATTGTTCTCCTTCCTTTTTTCTAAGTCTACTCTATTCTAGATGAAGAAAGAACTTTATGTGAAAACAAAATCCTAATTAATAAAATGAATCCCTCCTGTAGACGCTAATGAAGCCTGGGAGACATTTCAGATGTTAGATTAAGGTGTTAAAAGGACAAACGCACAGTGAGGAGGTAGATTTTAGATTAGGTTCTACAAACGAACACTATTGGATGCTAAAACTGCCAAGTTCCCCATTTAAAATGTTTCGTATAAATGATTAAGTAACTGAATTGATGTGATGAGTCGGCATACATGGATTATGTAGGAAATAGTTGGTGCTACAGCCACTTACTGTAGTTTGATCATAAAGTAAAACTTACTGTCTGCAGGTGGGTCAGAACGCCTGTGCTCGGCTTCTGACCAAATCCTCCAAACACATCCACATCACCCCGCTTCTCCTCCAGCTTCACTGGCTGCCAGTTAACTTCAGGGTCCATTTCAAGATCCTGGTTCTGGTCTATAGGGCCTTACATGGACAAGCACCATCTTACATTGGTGATCTTCTCAGTCCCTACACCCCCAGCAGGTCCCTGAGGTCCAGTGATCAAAGTCTACTGGTTGTGCAGCACCAGGCTAAAGACCAAAGGTAACAGGTCATTTGCTGCTGTGGCCCCCAGACTCTGGAACTCTCTCCCCCTGAGCCTGAGATCAGTGGACTCAGTGGTCTCCTTTAAAAAGTAACTGAAATCTCACCTGTTCAGGCTGGCTTTGGTGTGACCTTCATCACCCTCTCCTTGTTCTGCTCTTATTCTGCCTTTTCTGGAATCCACTGATTTCCCTCTTTGCTGTTCACTCTCTCCCTTTTCTTACATTTTTTTAAATTCACAATTTTTATATTTTACTCATTTTAAACATATTTTTAATAATTTTTTTAAATCTTTTTTATACTTTCATTTTATTTGTTTTTGTGAAGCACCTCGTGATTTTTATCTTGAGAGGCGCTTTATAAAATATTTTCTTACTTTCTTTTCTTTACTAAAACCTGAAAGTAGTGAGTACTCACCTCATACACCAAACCCAAGCCTATAACAAAGGGATTTATTTCATTAAAATTTAGCTTCACACAGTCTGCATAGCTGATTAAAGTAAAGAGAGACTGCGCATAAATTGATAAGAAACAATGTTTTTTACTTAATAAATAGAACAGGCTAGAAAGCATGAAAGCATGTTCTATTATCTGTTGAACTGAATACTTAAGATAAGGGAAAAAAACATTATTATTTAAAGTTTAAAGATTAGAAGCTGGTTGTTGACACTATAACAATGAAGAGAGAAATGATTCCTAAAATGGAAAGAAGTAATACCTCCACCAACACTGTCCAAGTTTTAGCCTCCACACAGCCCTTTTCTTTTAGACGCTGTGAGAGGTGTTTTCAATCTAGCACGCAGTCAGTAATTTACTGCTGTC
>NC_091756.1:36943840-36983840 GCF_043380555.1 Nothobranchius furzeri
TGTCCTCTTCATATCCTTGGCAGAGAGTCATCCAATCTGTGGTCTCAAAACAACCCTGCAGGGCTTCTTCAGCGTCCATTGACCATCACAGTTCTTCTTGTCACAGGTTGCCTCTGAACAAGTGGTTTGTATTCTGAGCAGAGAAAAACAAGATTGTGATCTGACTGTCACAGAGGAGGTCTTGTTTTGTACATGTATGCATTCTTTAAATTTGCATAACCTAAATTCAATATCTTGTTTTCTCTGGTGGAGCAGCTGACAAACTGGTGAAATGTTGGAAATGTAGCAGAGAGCGGGGCATGATTAAAATCGCCAGATATAGCCACAAATAATTTGGGGTGCTGGGTTTGTAGCTTAGTGACAACGGAACTGATGGCATCACATGCATTTTCAGCAATGGCTGAAGGTGGAATATAAATGGTTGCCAAGACAACACTGGTGAACTCTCTTGGCAAATAATATGGGCGACAACTTACTGCCAAGAGTTCAACATCTGGGCTGCAGAGACGACATTTCATGACATGGATGGCACCATCTGTTGTTGACAAGCACTGCCACTTCACCTCCTTATCTTTTCCCACTCCTCTTCAGATCTCTGTCTGCTCGTACAGCCAGGAATCCCGGCAGAGAGATGCTGGAATCGGGGATATGGTGCTGTAGCCATATCTCAGTGAAACACATAACACTGCACTGCCGATACTCTGGCTGAGTCCTTGATAGGGCTTGGAGTTCATCCATCTTGTTGGCCAGTGATCTTACATTGCCCATCATGATCGATGGAAGAGATGGTTTGAATTTCCTCTTTCTCTGTCTCCGTTTTGCTCCCGCTCTGCATCCACGCCTCTTACGTGTTAGCTTATTTGGGATTTGTGGCTTCAGTTGAGGTATTATTTCAGCCTTTCCAATGTTAATCAGCTGCCGTGGTTACGCATCATAACAAATGCTCAAAAAGTGAAAAAATAGCAGCGAAAATCCTCCAGGCTTCGCAGCACCAGAAATAGAAAAGCAAAAGGTCCAAAAAAACACAGCCCCTACCAAGACGCCAGAAGAAAAAATGTACAAAAAAGGCTAAACTTACATGCAGTTAACAGAGCTACTCCAACATGCAGCCACCCAGAGCAGCGCAAGGATTGGAATAACTGTGAACAGATACTCTGGCCAACATGTAAAATTGTTCTATTTGTAAATTAAATAAAATAGGTAATCCATCAGTGCTGAACTAATATTTTTGGGTACATTCTACCCATTACAATTGGGTAGATTATGTATTATATGTATTATATATATAAGGTTATGTTAATTTAAAAAAATAGGTAGATTTTCCTTTATTGTAGTCTTTAACTAATATATTTAGTCACATTTTAGAGGACAAGGTGATATTTAACATTCCCAAAAATATTTTTTTTTCAGTGTATAGGACGATTGTAAGTTTCAACAACAGCTGATGCAAACTATCCTTAGAAACTTTTAAGTTCATATGCATACGAGCTCCTTATAACATTTAAATCAGATGTCACTGTCACCAGCCCCGCTGCTGCAGCTATTTCCTCTGGAAAGAACAGAAGCCAAAGTGAGAAAACAAAAAATCAACAGACAGATATGCCACTGTGGGACAAATGAGGTGGAGGGAAAGGTGAGAAAAGGTTCCACACAAGTCAGAGAGTCAGGTACGATGAAAAGAATAATTGGAAGCTGAAGAAAACAGAGCAAGAAAAAGGAGACAAAAGCAAAACGACAAAGGAAAAGCTCCCACAGTGTGGGAGAGTGAACATTGTGCCCTTTAAAAGAAAAAAAAAATGCTCCTGCATTTCTCTTATTGATCAAACTTTTCCTGGAACTAAAATCCACCCGACACAAAAGGAAAACACTTATCTAAACACCAAACACTTATCCAGAACGACTGGCCTAGTCTTTGTCCTTGAGTCAACCTACAGACGGACTGTTTTGGCACAAATGTCAGAGAAAAGCCATTAAGACAACATTTTCAGGCACTCTAAGTGGGCACTTATGCCTTCAATAGGGGGTGGATATTACAAAATCAGACAAAAATCAATATTGCTTACGCAGAGGGATGAGTGCAACACAAGTTTAATGAGAGAACACAGCTCCACTATAATTACCCATAACGTTTGCTTCATATAAAGTGAGTGAAAGCTATATTCATCTGTTTTTATGCTCAGTCTACTCAAATAAATGATTCGTGACAGGCAAAGCTGTGACATAAGAGACACACACACACACACACACACACGTAAAAGTCAACCAACTAGTTGTCTCACTGGGATGGGTTTCCTGCACTGGGTGTAGACTGAGCTGTTGTCAGATCTTAGCGTCCCCAGAGAAAGGAGGCATAGCAGCCTGCACATTTAGAGGGACAGGGGCGAGGAGGGTGAAAAACAAACACACTCAAACAGGACACACCTCAGACCCAACGCTCATACATAACCATTATTAGATTACACTAATACATATCAATAACATCTAATTGTTCCCGTTTTTCTTTACTAACAACCTTATTGCCTTGCTCAGATAGTATCTAAAAAGTCATCATTAAATGAAAACAATAATGTATGAATGCAGTTTCAATTGTTAAAGCTGCTTAAATGCGCACATGCTCCTGGCTTTTCTGTGTTAGTATGACTTCAGATGAGATTTTCTGTTTACTATTAGTTTACGAGAGAGAGAGAGAGAGAGAGAGAGAGAGGGAGAGAGAGAGAGAGAGAGAGAGAGAGAGAGAGAGAGAGAGAGAGAGACAGAGACAGAGACAGAGACAGAGACAGAGACAGAGAGAGAGAGAGAGAGAGAGAGAGAGAGAGAGAGAGAGAGAGAGAGAGAGAGAGAGAGAGAGAGAGAGAGAGAGAGAACATTTGAGCATCAAGTATCAAAGTGACAAAATTACCAGGAAAGTTGCTGTGAGAGGGAACCAGAACCTTGAAACATGAGAAATGAAAGGCCTGGCATTCTCTGATGGGACCAACATCACCCGCCATTCATAATTTTATTTTTTATGCTTTGCTAAATTAATTTATGACTCAGTTTTAATGTTTGTATATTACACACACACACATATATAATTATACTCAAAAGGAACGCTCTCCCCATACTGCTGTGATCTGTCATCGTGTTTTAACATTGCTGTATGTCGCTCACAACCAGTAGAAGGCATCGTTCTCCTGATGGGAAACGACATCGCTGCTGGACTTGTGGTTCCAAGTCCCAGGGTGATAAAACCTCTGGCTCATGAAGGAGAAAACACATCAGTCTCTACTCGTGATGTTGACAAAATCAACAGAAATAATGTACACACCTCTTGATGCAGAACACGAACCCACAGACTCCCGCAAACTTGACTCAGAATCGAACATGCGTGCTGCAAAGATTTATAGAGAGCTGCCCCGCTTTGTTAGTGGTTTGCCAAGTCCCGATGTAAGTAAGACAAAAGAAATAATTGTTAGTGAGTGCTGCACCTGAGGTGCTGTCCAGAGGACCATGACTGCGTCCTGCACCCACCTGCTCAACCTGGCTCCGACTGCTACACCAACATTGAAAAGTTACCATCCGATGCCAGAGCCTAAAGCACCTTGGGAAGCAGCTCCTCAACAAGCAACAGTCCAGACAGCGCCGGCGCTCCGCACACGCACACCACGCACAGCGCGTAGGGCACCACGCTGGGGAAGGGGCACCAAACGCAAGCTTATGAAAAATAATATATATATGATAAAAGACAGATTTCAATTAGATGTGCAAAGCAAGTTAACAGCATGTTTACAGAGAGAAAACAATACAAAAAAGAAAGGAGATGGACCGTGTCCACTTTTCACTCTCTGTCCGGGACGTCCGGACTGGGGGTTCTTATATTGATGAAAATGTCCGGCTTTTCATCCAGGAGCAGGGATCGAATTATGGGGGAGCTGTATATCCTATACATCCAGGGGAGCCGGAAAAAAGTTTTCTACCTATATTACATCATTTATGGACTCTTTTACGCAGAGAGCACAGAGAGCGACACAGCGCTTCGTTGTTGCGCAGCGATCCAGGCAGCTGCTTCCAGCGCACGGTCCATTCTCAAAGTGGCGCAACCAAAAAGCTATAATTAACACACGATCGTTCATGTCCGCACATGTTCTCTACTTTCTGTCTTATTTGTGCCTGGCGCTCTGCTACTGCAGAGCTCATCACCTGTGCTGCGGTGATTTCACCTCACTGATTATTGTTATTGTGTTGTTTTTTCTGTATGTGTGTGTTTGTGTGTGTGTGTGTGTGGGGGGGGGGGGGGGGGGCACCACGAAGCCTTTGTGCTTAGGGCACCAAAATAGCTAGCAACAGCCCTGAGTCCAGAGCTGCCTTTCCTCCAGCCTGTTGCCTGGAAGGACAGGGCCACTTCGTCCTCTACTGCCCGCAGACATACAGCAACGGATGTGACACTGCCAAAGCTCTGACGAAGCGTCCGGAAGTAGTTGAAACTTTTAGCAAAATTAGGTAAAAACTTTGCTTCTTTGTGTTACTCAAAAACAGAAAACCCACGGAAATCGAAAAGAAAGACAGCAACATAACATGGAGGGCTGGAGGCCAGCACCTCCCCGTTGTCAGTAAAGAGAGTTAAAAAGTGGTGAAATAAAATCAGCATGGTTAACACATGTAGAGCTGTAGACTGCACAAGTAAACAAAAGAAGGACATTAAACATAACATTTTACAGGATAACAGCTGATAAAATTGAAGGCAATAGCTAATGGCTAATTATACTAGACAAACCATCCATATTGTGGCCGGCAAAGTCTCCTATAGAATAAAAATGTAAAACATCTGGCCCACTTGTCCAGACACGAACAAGTTATAGCCATCTAATGACTTATATGCTTTTTTATATAACTATGCGCGGCTGAGATTTTCTTATTTTGTTCATCTGCACAAAGATGTGTTAGATGATCCAAAGTAGTAATATCTATATCACTAGGTTTTATTTTGTTATCTTAAATCGTGGAGATGCAGCTCTGGATAATGGCTGGAGATGGGGTTATTGCCTTCCAGCTTGTGTGGATGTGCACAGCTACTGATTTTGGATGTGTATATGAACCTCGTTATCCTGTAGGGCAGAGAATCCAGAGCTGTGTAATGCATTTAGTAAAAAAGCTCCACTCCCGTTATCTACAGTCAAGTGTTCTCTTGTGATACGTACTCATTTGTTCCAAGCAACACCACAGAGGCTGGCAGAGATGACATATGACATAAGAGAAACTGCTGGTTGAAGTGTTTGTGTATAAACGTCCGACTCCAAAAGATCCCTGTTGGGAATGTGGTGCAGCGTTTGAAGGATACAGAGCAGCTGGCTTCACACAAACGCACAAACTCTTCAAGCTCAAAAGGAAACAAGTGGACACTCAGTCACACTCTGATCACAAAAAGAAACAACAGCACTTCGGGGATCTAGTTTGTAAACAAAAACAAAGCATCTGTAATATAAGTAACCAGGCAGAAGACATGAGGGTAATAATTGTATTTGAGCTCTGTTATACAAGTACTGTACGATGTGTACGAGTCATCTAACTCCAACACATCCGACAGGTTGTTCTTCACTAGATTACATTACCACCGATCTTCCATTTGAGCTGGTTAGTGGAACTCAAGCTTTATTAACACAGCTGTCACTAAAACAGGACTGTAGCTCATGTTACACTGTGCATACAGGAAATGCTAATGACTTAAGTGTTGTAGAGGGGAAAGATAACTGCTGGAGGCAGCTGCTTCAGTTCAACCTTCTTTAGTGTCGCTAGTGAAGGTAGCTCCCGACAGCTCACACACGCCCATACTCATCAGTGTTTGCTAAACTGTTTTACAGTTCTCCTGCAGGAAAGAACTTTCAGCTCAAGTTTGCTCAGAACAACAAAACAGAGGAGCCTGGTTGCTACACAATTCAGTTTTTTGTCGTCGTATGTAGAATATCTGACAAGTACCGTCCACTTCCAGTTTTCCACAACACTTGTGAGACCATGCAACAGTGTAACGTTTCAAATCAAATGTGGGAATAAAGCGAGTCAGTCAGCAGCATGACTCTTGTGCCGCCTCCTTTCTACCTGCAACATTGATGTTTTATCTCCACAAATAAAACAAGACTAAGGGAGTTCTGTTATATTGTGGAGATGCTAATGCTAACGGATAGCTTGTACCAGCCGAAACACGCTCTGCTTTCTCCTAGACAAGAAACCAACAACAGCCATCCCTGTCATGAGCCTAGATGGGTAATCCCATGAACGCTAATTTTCAGTGTGACGGCTAATGCAGAAAATAGGGGGTAGAGAGCTATTTTCATAGTCAGCCTGTATGTGAAACTCAGGGTGGCTGACCGTGATTGAAAAATAAGAAAAAAGTTTTGTCTGTGAAACTGCTCTGTGATCAAAAGGGGCATAAACAAACCAGTCGATAAGTTACAAGAATACTTTCATACTAATACTTTAGTATCCTTCTTCAGAAATTACTGATCTCTCCACATAACCCACCATCATCTGTCAGTCTAAACCATTTGAGCCCCTGCAGAGGGTCATTTCTCTGCCTGGCAACAGCCATTCTGAGTGCAGGATTAGCAAAGAGTACATACAGGCACGACACACACATCTGAACTTTCAGCAGGAATGCACGGGCACAAAGTTGCACATAAGCAGACACATGCTTAAAAAGCAGACATGCAAACACTTTGTGACTCATGCATGTGTCATTATGTGGATCCCAGCACACCGGAAACTGGAGAAGCCATCTCCATCTTGAACACTTTAGCTTCGCACAGATTTGCATTATTCACATGCTGACATCCTTTCCTCATTTATCCAAACACACATTATGAAGCACGCTCCTCAGAAATTGATCTGATTGTTTATTATTATCTACCGTCATAGCGTAATACAACTCAGGTGTCAGTGTGGCTCAAAAATAAAAACCCCTTCCTGTTATTGCCATGTAAAACTGCACAGGTCCATTAAACTGGTGATGATGGAACACAAACTCTCACACGGGATTACACCAATCACTTTAACAATGATCTCTCCCACGATGCCGATACTCAACGGATGGAAACGCATCATGTCGCCTCAAAACTACTTTTAGAAGAGTTCTGGAGGGTCGAGGTCATCTGAGGTTGGCTGGGAATTTTCTGCTACTCGGAACGAACGTTGCAGGAGAGACTTTCTTTTCAAAGCATTTGTGCACATTTTCTATAGAACATTCAGGGAATGGTTGAACTCAAATATCATTTAAAGTGAGTGAATTTGAAACAATCCCACCACCATATTTACTTTTGCTCTAAGTCTGATGCTGTAGTATCTCAGCACTCAGACATGCCTAACACCATCTCCTTGATGGTGTATACTAAATCAAAAAAACATTCACCATACACACCCAAACACGCCAAGCAGACATCCTCTCTCAGATTAAACCTGGAGCGTGTGCTGCACTCCTCAACCACTGCGGCAGATTTATATTTACGCACACCAAACACCACTCTCCTTCTCCAAGCAACATTTAATCCTGCTTTGCATCACCAAGAAGCAGACAGCTCCGCTCTGACCCGACCTTTCTCCTCTACTGCTGCGCGTTACACATGTTTCCTACAACAGGAGAGTCAAAGGAGCATCAAATTAGAAGTTTTTGGAGTAGCCGATGCCGCGCTAAAATCTTTTATGTCCTTTTCAGTCATTGTCCTGTCATCGTTTGCCTCTTTCTATTTTAGAGTCTTGACTTTGTGATGTAACAGAGTTCAACATTTTCCTCAATCTGAACGATGTTTCCCATGCCACTGGCAGCCGCGTGATGCTGAAGCGTACTGATTCCATCTTACCACATTAAAAGCTCTCCTCTTTTTGAAGGTTACAGCTGTCCAGGTCAAAACTTTATCTTCATCTATCCACAAGTCGGACGGAAACCGAATGCACACGTGGATCATGATCCTTCTGAAGAAGTGTGTCTTGGACAAACAATAGAGGCAGTAGTATTACTGGTTTGCCGGCTGTCTGAATGTGTTGTTTTATTTCATTTTACTCAAGCATATTTAATTTTTCACTGTTTTGGGTGTTAGGTCAAGACGTCCAGCACCTTCTGAATAACAAATAAACCATGTATGTATGTAACAGGCTGGTTATATTGCTCCCAGCATTAAGCCTGTCATGGTTTACTAGCTTATTTATTGATGATCCATATTATCAGGTTGTTGTTGTTGTTTTGGTTAAGCGGTGTGCACTGGCCCGGGGCTCTCATCTCTGAAATCTTTTTTAAGAAGTTGTGTTTTGGTTTGTTGCCCTTGCTGCTGTCAGGATTAACAAGCACAAGGACCACAGCAGGTTGAGATGTGATCAGACGCTACACCCCACTACCTGTCGGGTCATACCAAAGACTTTAAAAGCCAGACCCAATGCCTCCCTGCTTGACACTCAGCATTAAGGGGTTGGATTGGGGGTTTAAACCACCAAATAGTTCCCGAGCTCAGCCACTGCCACAGCTCACTGCTCCCCATGGGGACGGGTCAAATGCAGAGATGTTATTTCACCCGTGTGTGATGACTAATGGGACCTTAACTTGACTTTAATGGATTTTTCAAATTTTGGACACTTTGTGATTATTTATGGAAGGGGTAAATAAAATCTGCAAAGGAGGGCAGAAATACATGCTTATTGTATTCATGAGATTCTTTAGATTTCACCACAAAAAGATGACATTCAACGGGAAACGATGACCGCAGGACATCAAAACTAAAGTGACTGAGGGGACTGGACGTGGAAAGGACAAAGCAGCGAAAGCAAAAACAAGAGGTGAGAAATGAAGAACACAGGTGATCACAACAGAGGAAATGGAGAAGAAAGCCAGAGGTGACTTGAATTATAATCCCCTGTTGAATTTAACAAGGAACCGTTTCTGCACAGATCCAGAAGCCGAGCCACCTCCTGAGCACGGCCTCACACCTTTAACAAGCTTATGGTATTGGTGCTGGGACTCTGTGTGCATGTGCTGCAAAGACCACCTCTAGCTATCAGAAACTAACAAAAGAAGGATGAGTTTTAAATGAGAAACAACTTTATGAACAAACGGTTTCCCAGAAACCCAAATTTTGAAAACTGCAAAATCTTTTTTTAACCTTTCACATGTTGTTCTAGGAGGCCAGATAAACGGGCCTATTTACACATTTTAACAGCCAATAAATAGTGTTGCAGAACTGAACAATAGGACCTATTAGCAATGTAAATGTGGTTTTAAAAAGAAAAAAAAATGGGGAAGGTTTATTTTTGTAGACTTAAATCTGATGTTGTAATATTACAACCGTGGGTCTCTGGGGGTTAAAGAAATATAAATGATTTACCAATTATAGACATTTGGCTGCATTTACTTCCCAAAAAGAACTTAGCTGGAAAAGCCTGGAGAAAACCAGCAGCCTCACAGATTCATGAACAGGAAAAAATAAGTAACGTAATTAGTGAAGAGAAAAGAGATCAAAGAAGAGGGGTGACAAGTTGTGGTTAATAACACAGCAAGAGGAAAAGTCACCATGCTATTTACAAAAGATTTTACTGTTTGATAACAACAATCCACATCAGAATAGAAGAGCATGACGTTAGATTCATATTTTACTGTAAAAGACAGAAAGGTTTAAACATGTTAAAGAACTTCAAATGAATCCTTAAATGTTCCTACTGAGACAAAAAAAACATGAAAATGTTTATTCTTTTAACTTTATTCTCACTTTATTCTTTATTCTCACATTTATTCTGGGTTAATGACGTTTAAAATAATGTAAAATTATGTAAAAAATATTGCTGTGTGTTTTATTCTAACTGAATTCTTCAGTCATTTTTTATCTCTAGCATGTTGCCAGTTAAGGGGTTAAAATCAGACCCTTTTCACATAATGTGCCACTAAACAATTATACAACAACTGAAGTGGAGTGGTTCGTGTCCTGCAGCTGGTGAACACGTTCTGATTACAGCTTTCTCTAGAAAAGACCCCGTTAGAGCCCAGTCGGACAGGGGAAAGCAGGAAATCTGAGAGGAACATGACAGAATGATCAAATAAATAACACAAATAAAGCAGGGAAGTCCTTAGAGCCAAAACAACCTGGAACTGATTACCCAGAACCCTCAGAGGGACCCTGAACACCCCACTCCCCCATCCACAGTTCTCATGATGTCATACGCCCCTCTCCACCAGCACTGGTCAGGCAGTTACAGATAAGCCTGACGAATGTTTCTCACTTTTACAGTTTGAAGCAAAAATGACTCCGGTCCTGGTACTGCATGCACAGGAATACGTTTTTACTAAAGTGTTTCCACTCACACGTTCTACAAATGACACCAAGTATAACACATTACAATATAAACTCTCTCTGCACAGCTTGATTTGACCCACTACACTTTAATTCTGCTCCACTTTGAATAAAAACATTCATCTTCATTTACTCCACAAACTCTGCAGTGTAAACTTATCGTGGGACTTGATTAAAAGTTGTTCTCCAAGCACGGCAAGAACTCGTAGTAAACAATTTACTTACTGTAACACAAAGAGGCTGAGAAACCGAAGAGAAGCCACAGAGCTCCAGTCCCTCTCAGACTGTGTACACTTACAGGAGTGAGAGAAAGCTTGAGTGCACGAGAGCATGAGAGCCAGAGGGCGAGAGGGAGAGGGAGAGGGAGAAATCTCTACGGCAAACAGGCAGCGGAAGACAAACAAGAGGTAGTGAATAAAGGAAAGAAGGCTGAGGTTCAGAGGGTGCCCCATATTAGGTTAGGAGGCAACAAGTCTGTCACCACATGGCAACACTGCGAGACCTTATCAGAGAATCCTCCAAACACAGAACAGAGATCTGCTGAGCTTCAATCGATCCATTTCCTGGACCCACTCCAGCGTGTAAGCGATGTCAGACAGAACTCAAACTGGATCATTGTGTTCTCACACCTGACACATTTCTGTGGTAAATCATCTAAAGTCGGCTCAAGCTTTAGACTCTAAACTGTTAAATGTAATCCAGGGCAATTCTTTAGCCAGTCAGACAACGTATTGATCAGTCTGTGGCATTATTATTTATTAGTGTCTCCTGAAGCTTGATTAGAGACACAGGTGTGCCACCAGAAGAAAAGGATGACGTGCTGCACCAGGGAATAGAAAGGACAGATGTTCCACACCTACATAGACAATAGATCATTCTAAAATGTCTAAAAATGATGCTAACTAAACAAGCATTTAATAGCTACAGAAGATTAGGGCCACGGTAATAAAGAAAATTCTGACTTTTTTTCTCAGGAATATTAAAGTCAGAATTTGGGTGGGGTCAAATTTCTAAGAGTCAGAATTATGAGGGGAAAAGGTCACAAAACTTTCTTTTCTTTGTTTTCTTTTCAGTGCCCTAACCCTCTTCTGTAAATAGCTGGATACTAAGATGTTGTAATGTTAGGTCCCCAAAGTCAGAGACCAAACTCTCTGTCAGGAATCTTGGTGTGACCTTTGACCCAGCTCTCACACTGGATTCTCATGTCAGTTCTCTTGTTTGCTCTTCCTTCTTCCATCTCAGGAACATTGCTAAGTTGAGTCCCATTCTGTCCCGCTGTGAACTTGAGACAGTTCTCCACACCTTCATCTCCTCACGCTTAGACTACTGTAACTCTCTTTTCACGTGTCTGAGCAGAACCTCCCTGAACCGTCTACAGGTGGTTCAGAATGCCTGTGCTCAGCTTCTGACCAAGTCCTCCAAACACACCCACATCACCCCGCTTCTCCTCCAGCTTCACTGGCTCCCAGTCAACTTCAGGGTTCATTTCAAGATCCTGGTTCTGGTCTATAGGGCCTTACATGGACAAGCACCATCTTACATTGGTGATCTTCTCAGTCCCTGCACCCACCGCAGGTCCCTGAGGTCCAGTGACCAAAGCCTACTGGTTGTGCAGCGCACCAGGCTAAAGACCAAAGGTGACAGATCATTTGCTGCTGTGGCCCCAGACTCTGGACCTCTCTCCCCCTGAGCCTGAGATCAGTGGACTCAGTGGTCTCCTTTAAGAAGCAGCTGAAGACTCACTTGTTCAGACTGGCTTTGGCGTGACCTTCATCACTACCCTCTCCTTATTTAGCTCTTTCTACCTATTCCGCTTTTCCCGGGATCCACAGATTTCCTTTTTTCCTATTCACTTTCTCTCTTCCTTTCCTTACATTTTTAATCATAATTTTAATTTTTTGTTATTTTAAACATATTTGTAAATCTTTTACATTTTTGGTTTTTGTGAAGCGCATCCCGGTTTCTGTCTAGAGAGGAGCTATAGAAAAAATATTTTACTTCTTTTTTCTTTTTAAGTTATTCAGCAAGAAAAACACAACATGTCAAATGTTAACCAAATAAATAACAAACATTTTTTTTAATTTCAATAACTAAAAAAAATAATAATAATAAAACAGTATAAGCATTCGTCAGAGAGCTGTCTGAAAGAGTACTATTGTTTGGAATATTAGTCCATGATCAGACTTTTATTTGCTACAAGAATGGATAAAAGCTAGGAGTTTAGCTTCGAACGTACAGAAAAGTTTTTCCCTGTCAGCGTGAAGATTGTTCCGCTATAATGGAATTAACTCAGCAGTAATTATGTTATTAACTCACACACTCAACTACACCTTTAAGTGAATCAAACTAATAACAAGCTGCCACCACTTAACCGTAAGACTCCTCTCTTCTTCTTGGACAGATCTTTGGGTTTCACTAAAAGCAAAGTCTTCTCTAAAGAGGAATGGGTGTGAATCCTGGCACATGCAGCCGCAGAGCCGCGGGCCTAAATGAACGCACGTGTCTTATTGGCTATTCCAGTGGAAAAAATTAAGCTGTTGCATTTGACATCAAAGTGATCACAGAACAAAGCCAACAGATGGCTTGTCCTCATTTTGCATTCCTTTCATCAATACTGAGCTAATGACACTTGTCTGTGTGGGCAATGATAAGAGCTGGATTCATGTTCCTCTCGTACGTTTGTTACATTCATTGTCTTGTTAGGTTTCTCTGATCTGCATTATTCAAATTTAATATTCACCGTAGTTTGTTTTCCTGACTGTGCAAACGTGGCCTTTAGACAACACAACAAAACACAACCCAGCCATCTTTGTCCACATGTTCCACAGATCATTTATAAGAACACTCTTTTATATAATCGCTGTTTATTTTTGAAATTTTGCAGCCCTCCAGTGGAAATTTGTATAAGTGCTGGCAAATATTCTAGAAAGATGTTTTATTTAGTAAGCTTACAGGCAGACAAATGATGTATTTTATTACTATTCTATATTCATGTAACTAAACACCCTAATGATGTTGAGATTCAGGAAACTGACTGACCACAGGAGGAAATACTTGATCACCACCTTGTTTAAAAGATAAAACTAATTACTGGAATCAGTTCTAATAATGATATTAATTTAATAATAGCTTTAAAACCAAAACATTGTTCTCAAGGCTGTTGATAAATTATCAGCTTAAATGTTCTATTTTCTCCACTAGATGGCACCAAAGGCCAACTAAATTACTACAGTGAGACTTCTGATCCTTTGATCCTAACAGAAGGGATATTAAAGTACTTGTATGAAAGGATTGAAGGATGCTGCTGTGGTGTTTTTACCTGAGGGACCACATTAGCATGGGGGTAATCTGCTCTTGTCAGATTACCCATGATTTACACTCATTGTTTTGATTCAAATAAGATACCAATCTAAAATATACCAACTAATGAATTCCTCATGCCTTCGTCTCTTTTAACATTTGTTACCTGTTATTGATAATACAAATATTTTACCACAGGTCAGCATTTAAAACAGTTTAAAGTAAAAATCTAAATGCACATATTTATTCTCCCTCAAATACAGAAAAAACCTAGATCAATATAAAATGATAGAAGTTCAAACCACACACCTGATAACGTGTCTGATCATTGATAACAAGTTGTGAACACTGTTCGAACTGAATCGATGCTGAATCAGCAACATTACACCTGATCATCTTCACAGAGATGGTGACTCACATGATTCTGCTCTGGTAACCTCGGGGATCGTCTCAGCTGTTTTTATGTGGCACAGGAGCTGAAAAACTGCAGCTCACAGTCATACTTTAGAGTTCCCTCAACTTCTTCCTCATCTGCTTTCACATAATAACTGAGAAGTTCCATCTTAACTGTCCCCACGTCAGTGTTGGTTCACTGCTTCATGAACTCAGCACCACGTTTGTTCTGTTTTGGTAAAAATGTGCAGCAGACTCTCACCTGGTTGATGTTTCCTTCCCAATAGCAGGAGCCTGGGAGCTGAAGCTGAAGGGAGGGGCTTGTTACAGACATGCCCATCCCAGTGCACACTGGGATATGCAGTTTTAGTAATACATACATGGACTGCAGTACCTAACCAAGTTCCTTCTAAACCTCAGAACAGGTGAGTTTCTACTGTCAGAACTTCAGGGTAATTTTACAGGAACTTCCAAACATGTCCGTGTGTCCACTTGACTGGGCCGGCCGAACAGCCGTTTTCAGGAACTTTCAGAGTACTTGATCAGGGGTACTCGAAATGGCCTGGTGGAGTTGCTGAGCCAAACCTTTGGTTAACTCACGATTATTGGTTGTAACTCAGTGGGAAATGACATCAGCAGACGTCCAAAACAACCGGCAGCAGTAAAATTATAAGAGCTGCTTTTTAAGCAGAATGGAAGCAAAAGAACACAATCACCAAATGCAAATTACTGTTACTGAACACCCAAAGCTGGACAACATGGCGGGATTCCCCCCAACCACTTAATTCCCAGGACTATGTTGTCTCACAGAGCACCGTAAAAAACGTAACTTTCTTATGGTCATTGAACGCCACATTTTACATCATCCAGATCTTGATCTTGTGCTATGAGTGGTAGCAGTAGTAGACTTTATTTAACAGATAGACTGGTCCAGTATAAAATAAGATAAAATGCATCAGATATGATCAAATACGCTAAATCCATAAAATACAAAGTAAAATACTTAGAATGGACAGTGTACATAAAAGTGACACACCTATCGACAACTGGATAAACTGAATTATGATATACTTCAACAGAATCATGTATTCCCCCTTGTCCTGTCTGGCTGTGAAGCAAACAGAATTGATGTCTGAATGCTGGTGTCAAGCCTTACAGATTAACTCTCAGGTGGAGCATCAAAGCGTCTGCTTTTAATGTCACGCCTGATACTTAAAACTTTATTGTTATTGTTTTTGAATGCTTTTTAATTCCGACCAGACACGGAGACAGAGGTGAAAGAGAAAGGGAGAGACAAAAACAAGGGGGGGTCCACGAAAATAAACAATAATGAACAAGTCTGCTTCTAGACCTGCAGAAAGAGAAAAAACAAATAACCAAAACAAAAAACAAACAAAAAAAATGGGACACAACAACAATACAAGATCATGCTATCGCTGCGTCAACTTGATGAAGAAATATATAAGGAGCTGCCCCAGAGCACAGGAAACCTAGGGAGACTGCGACCAGAAAAGCCCCCGCCCCCCTCGAGAGGCGCAGAGGACCGCCCCAGGGAGCCACAACCAGCAGCCGGCAGAGTCCCGGGAGACATCAGCGGCAAGCCCACAGGCCCGCCCGCAGCCTCCCACCCCCTAGCTGGCCGAGCCCGGGACCCAGGGGCAACCACTCCCGCCAGGGACCCAGCAGAGCCCAGGGACCCAGACCCCACCAGGCAGCCACCGGGATTGGTCAGGCAGACGCCAAAAATCTTAAAACTCCCTGACCCGGGAGCCACGACCCTGGCAGACCAAGGCACTGCACTCCACACCAGGTGTGGCAGGGAGAGGGGAGACGAAGATCTATATCATCAAAAGAAGTCCCAGGAGAAGGGAGGAGTCAAAAGCCCCACCTGACATATACAGTCATACATAAACACAGTCACACACTCCCTCTCTCATGCTCACACATACGCATACAACCAAAGACTTACAAAAATGACACCCACTCATGCTCCCCATACACACCCTATTCACTCTGGTCCCGGTACTGCTGCACATTGGGTACAACCATTACCGGTTCCTAGAGTTTGACCCTTTCTGCTGGGGTGCTGATGAGCAGGCTCCCCCGCCCAATGCTGAGCACAGCAACCCACCACCCCCGACCCCAACCGGACGGCCAGATCTCCCTCCTAGCCTCCAGCCCCAGGAAGCCAAGTGACAACAGAGGTGTGATTAGACCCCTAGTCTCCCTCCGCCTGCTCCAATATGGTGTTAGTGAGTGTTGATGAGGTGTATTCCATGGCTGTGGTGAGCGGGCAGTGCGGGCATCGTCTGGCCTATGCCAGCTGATGCCACCGCACCAGCCCACTTGCACCCACAGCCCTCAGTGTCTAAGTGCGGTTTAAAATTGGAAGTGGGCACCGGCACTTGGGATGAGGCTGAGAAATCCCCCTGCCAACTGCCGTTGAATGTGCTCACTCCCAAAGCCCTAAGTGTGTGTTTGCGTGGAATGTCGTTGGTGGAAGTGTTTAAGGTGCAAATAAAATTGGGGGGCAGGTTGCCACAGGAATGCAGAAATGGGGTCCATACCCGCACTCCCTGACTTGTCCACCCCCCAAGGTCCTATGTGTATGTTTGTGTGATGATGTGAGGGAGCAGGAGGAGAGAAAAATATGGGGATGGGGAAGAGCCATCTCCCCCACTGGCCCCAATAGGCACCTCTGTTGTCAAAATGCCACCCAGGGCATGGAGACCCCAGCCCATCCTGCCAGGGCCCAAAGCAGCAGCATCACAGAACCTCACGGAGTCCGAGGGCACCAACCCAGCCCCACCCCAGCAGAATATCTACGCCCATCCCTGCATTTGCACAACTTCCAGATTAAATAAGACATAGGACACCCAGGTAAGGTTGGGTCATCCCCCTCCTGGACTTCCCCCTCCCCTGTGATGGGACAGCAGAGGAGCCAAGGTCTACCTGAGGCCCCTGAACCCGATCCAGGCACTGCTGCATGTTCCTGCCTTCTCCCCGGCAGCATACAAGTCAGGACCCGACCGCAAAAGCCCCGCCCAGATCCCCCCACGGGGCCGGCCACCCCCACACCCCGAGCCCCCACCCAGACCCACCCAGGGGCAATGCAGCTGCTGGGCAGTGACCCATGGCAAACGCCAGGACCTCCAAGGGGCCCCATTCACAACCGCCAGTAGTCCACCCCCCGAGGCAACCCAAGCACCTCCAGAGGTGCTGTTCTGCTAGAACAGAATCATGTTATTAATGTAACTGTTGATGCTTTTTGGCTCTGATCAGTGACATCACTCACTGCTGAAGCAGCTGCAATAGGCTGACGTCTGTGCAAAGTCCTCAAAGGGCTGAATTTGAATGGAGACAGCAACAGCTGAGAGAACTGGGACATTATATCTCACGCTCGATTTCCCCCTCCCAGAATTTACCCTGAAGTTCCGATAACGGAAACACACCTAATGCAAACTTCAGCGAGTCATCTTCACCGCGTGCTGCCATGTGATTGGATGGGTGTGTTATTTTTCTAGCTATCAATGAAACAATAAAGAAACAGTGTGACACATATGTTTACAAGAAATAAAAATGCTACAAAGAATTAGGATGAAACTGGGAGAGGCTAAAAGAACACAGAGCTAAAGCGTTAGTCACAATGAAAGGTTTTAAATTCATCATGACTAAATGTCATCATTATCACAGCAGATCTACGGTGCGGAGATAAGGAATGTTCCATCTATCCATTATCTGAAACATTTCATCCTCACTAGGGTGGAGGGAATCTGGTGCCTATCTCCAACAGTCATCAGGCGAGAGGTGGGGGGCACCCTGGACAGGTCACCATTGATAAGAAATGTTTTTGTAACAGACACTGTCTGTTTTGGTGGCCACAAGGTGGCCTCATCGCTACAGCCTGCTCTCCTGGCTCTAACTGAGCCAGGTGCAGCTCATCTCAATCAGTGCACTCCCTGTTAAAAGGCAGCTCCTTCTGACATTCGGGAGGGAAGCTTAGAAGAGGCCTGGTGTTAGAGCGAGTGGTCCTCTTTTTCCCTCCTAGAAAAACCTGACATTAAAGTCTTGTTTGTTACCTGTGTGGTATTGATATCTTCCTCGTGATATAGAGCTCGTTTTGTGTTTAGTAGGCATCCTCGTTAAAGAGCGATCTAGCTCACCCTTTTGGTGGAGCTTTTTGTGTTCATCCCATTCCTTTCTTTTTCCCGGTTTAGTCCCGGCGTTTTGTATTTATTGATATTATTGTTGTTTACCCAGTATTGGATGACCTTTGTGTTTTGTGTCTTAAGACTTTGTTTCCTGCCTAAAGGAGCAGTGTTTTAGTTAATAAACCTCCTTCAAGAGAGTACTACTTGGTTTGTCCTGTCCTTTACACAACCTTCTTTACGCCCTCTCACACCATCATCTCCTAGGTGAGCTGAGGGCTGTAAAAGTTTTCCATACTATTCAAATAAAAAACCCAAAAAGGGAAAAGGCCTCTACAAACACAGCTCTAGCTCTAATAAATGCTAAGACAACAAGCGCTGATGTAACAGCTACCAAACAGTAACACACCCTCGTGCAGTTTTGACACCTTCCTGTAAATCCCCCAAAACAAACAGATAAAATGCATTTCAGCAAAACCAGCAGCCAGATGTGCTCGTGTGCAGTGAACTGATATAAACGTAGCGGGGCAGCTAACAGTGGCATCTAAGTCAGAGGTCACATTGTTGGAGGTGCTGTCGTTTATAAAAACACTACTCCTCACAGAGGCATTCTCAGTATTTACCATCCCTCCAGATTTCTGTGTACGCAAACATCTGAGTGAACAAGAGTGTATCTCAACACACACACACACACACACACACACACACACACACACACACACACACACACACACACACACACACACACACACACACACACACACACACACACACACACACACACACACACACACACACACACACACACACACACACACACACACACACACTAATCACTGGCTAAGCCATAACACCAAACTGGGCAAGAAACTGTCCAACTTGACACATTCCTTTGTGGTCGGACAACATGCAGACTGAACGCAAGAGTGATAAACTCAAGGAGAAATGACATGTAATGTTTGAGTTGTGTTTGTTTAGGAA
Source organism: Nothobranchius furzeri (assembly GCF_043380555.1). NCBI lineage: Eukaryota > Metazoa > Chordata > Actinopteri > Cyprinodontiformes > Nothobranchiidae > Nothobranchius > Nothobranchius furzeri. The sequence goes on from NC_091756.1 coordinate 36,962,961, forward strand.
TCATCATTTATAAACACTGATATCTAATTAATACACAAAAATGACACTAGGTATTTAGTCGTCACCTTGATGTTTTAGTTCTCCACTTTGTCTCTGATCCAACTAAACAAACACCAGTTTCTATAAACTAAAAACATTTGTCTTATCAGATAACACAGTTGTTTAAAACATGTTTTACTATTGAGTATCTAGTTTTATTCTCCATGAAATAAGTTAGATAAAAGGACAAGTTGAGTCCAGGGTTATAATGTCATGGATCCCAGCAACAAACTCCCTTCACCCCCAGACTCCCCTTCCTACCTTGCAGTCCTTATTCAGCCTGACATATAGACCCCTTATTTGTTTGTAAACAAAGCGGATGCGCGCGCAGCTTGCTAGCAGAAACAAGACCCGGCTTTGTCTGGTTTCTTTGTTGTGGTTGCGTTGATTTGGCTAACGATGTTGTCGGTGTATTATAACAGTTTATCCTCTAGCGATAAAACTTGCTACGTTGCAAAACTGACATTAGTCAACGGGACACATCTTAACGATCCATATGCGTTACAGCCAGGTGAGTGGATCAACGATGAGAAAAAATGGCCCAAACTTCAGTGGCCAGACATCCACGTTTACCTGATCGACACGCCGAGCCTTTATTCCTGGGAGAGCATGAAGTCCTACAAAACCCTGGATGCGTACAGCTATGTAATGCACAACCATGTTCAGGACATACTATTGTAAGATTATAATATTGAAAACTTTGTGGCTATGAAGAATAAGGTGCTGCCGAGTCAAATACAAGGGAAGAAAACAGAGATGTACAAAGTCTGGGTCATTGTAAACAAGAAAATCAACTGCATTCTGACAGCGAACTGCAACTGCATGGCTGGGTGAGTCATTTACAATAATATAATGTTATAAATTATCATTAGCATTACTTCCATAGCTATATTACCTCTTCTTTAGCCACTGTTGTGATTGTAAACATTTCACAAGTGCTGCAGTTATTCAGTGGTGCATCTGGCATAACTGTCTTGTAACCATTTAAGCAGACATGTCTAACAAATCTTATTTCGAGGATTTAACGGCAATTTTATTTCTTGTCCCAGCTTGGGGTCATGCTGTAGCCATGCTGCTGCACTGATGCTGGAAGTCGAGCTGTGGGTCAGGTATGGAAAGACGGAGCAGGCTTGCACCTCAGGGGGACCACAAAAGAGGGATCAGCTCATCACCCGTGTAACCAGAGATGAAGAAATGCTTCACACAGCCCTCGCTCTTGCTGAACAGTTCTTCACACAAAACATTCTGCCTGAGCTTCTAACACACAGCATGGACCCCAAACAACAAGCACCTAGAGTTTTGTGAGGATTGTAAAAAAAAAAAAAAAAAAAAAAGCCAAAAATAAAGCACGTTGAAGCATTTATTCTAACTGTTCTTGATAATCACTCGACATTTTGCACATAGATTATTCGAATTAAAGTGTGCACCTTACCAAATACATTTGTGCTCCTGACTGGGTTATTGATAACTGATGCTGTTTACATACACAAAAAAACTTTTAATGCATTAATTGACTATTAAACATTTTATCAAGTACTTGGTTTCTTTTTTTGGAACTATACATTTGCAAATGTTAGTTAATGCAGCACACACAATAACAATGTCATCTAACAGATCTACCTGTGAAAGTGGAATCACAGTAGAAAGAATCTTGAAAGTTTTTCATCTACCTATTACTCTCTCAATATGTATTCTAACGTTGGACAAGCGCCGTGATGTTTCTACTTCCTGTGCAGGCAGCTGCTTTCTTCCTTTGGTAAAGTGAGGGATCCTCAGAGTAGCACCACGCAAGACAAGCTCATCTCTGATGATAAAGCCACAATCTGCTAGTATCTCATCATGAACCTGTAGAAGGTCATAAAATCCAGACTCAGCTGTGAGTTGTTTATCTGAGACACATCCACCCCAGCCTGCAGCCTGTGTTATGGCTCTTGTAATTTGAATAAGTTTGTGCCCTGGCTGTTAAACTTGTGGGTCTGTTAATAAAGATTTCTGTGCAGTCAATAATGCACCTGCAACACTGGTATTTTGGTTTGAAACATTTTGGCATATTCTTTAATACAGCTTGCTAACTTGGCCACTTGATTAAAGGTTTCAAAGTCAGAGACATAACAGGGAGCCAACTTCTCAAAATTTTAGAGATGTCACATTCAGTGACATGGTATATGAATGCAATATCCTTATTGGTGAGCCCCAACCGAAGTTTCATGAGGGCGACCAACAGATGGTCCTCCAGGGTCAGAGATTACGCACAACCCCCCACGCTGTCTTTAACCGTCTGCAGGACCCAATTAAAAAGAGCACTGGTCAGACCAGTGCAAAACGGCACCTGGGCGGCTTTCAACTGGAGGGATGCAAATGAGAACTGTGTAGCCCTGACCAGCGTTTTTAATTGTTCATTCTCAGCTTTCAGTTTGTTGATGTCCACGCGCAGGTTGTCACACTCAGTTTGAAGTTGGCTGTACTTCTGTTTGAGGTCAGCCTTTGGCACCTTAGCTTCTGAAGAATAAATTAGACAAAGTCAACAGTTACATTCTCTGGGTGATCAGTAAGAATTTAACAAACAAATGACAGCTAAGTAACTTAGTGATATTCACAACAAATATTTCAACATGATAACAATCAGGCTAAACCACGCAATGACTGCCGTCGTCATCGTAAATTACTAATATGTTAACGTCTAGAAACAAATTGGAAGCTAATGCTATTGGCTGAGTTTTTCCATAGTAAAAATCAGCTTTACAGAGCGTGTTGATCACGGTTAAAGGTTCTTACCAAGACAAAGATCAGCACCAGGCTCTTTTCCAACATCGTTTGAAAAGAGGGAAGAGGGTGTAGATCGAGGTTCTGTACATCTGCTGGGGGTTTCATCCCTTTGTCTTTTTCTTTTATATCTAAACACACAGAAGAGAGCAAACATTTAGTAAGTTAAAAAATGGAAATTTACTTGGTTAACGACAGTTTTATTACATCCTCATTTCAACTCTGTACAAAATACACACCCAAACATCCCGACTCTCTTATCTGGGTTGTCTGTGTAGCATGTCTCATACAGACAACAACAAAGCGCAGCATGTCCTCATATTTACCAATCTAATTTTGCCTTGTTGTCTTTTCCAGCCCGGGTTGAATAGGGGAAGATAGATGGGACAAAGTCTCAGATGCCTCTCCTGTACAAATAAAGGCGATTCCAGTAATTTACATACATGACAACACACTTCATGGTAGCCACAGGTCGCTAGTGGGCCTAGCTTGTAGCATTCGTTTCTACAGGTTTAGCAACACAAAAGAGCTAAAGTTTATCAAGGCGCTTTAACTTACAAGCTTTAGAGATTATCAAAATAAAATCGATGTATGGGTTTCAACAACTGAGTTTATAAAACCTATGATGCTGATTAGCTTATATTGTTAAGTGTTGTTGTTGTTAGCCTACCTGATACGAAGTGATCGCTGCAGATTTGAGCATTTTTAATGTTCTTCTCGTTCCAGTTGCTCCTTCTGATAGCTTGCAACCAAAGACATCTTTTGTTTGCCTTGAAAGGGGTGCGAGTTGATGGAATTCTGTAAAACTTGCGCAATTTGTTGTTTTTATCAAAGCGATTGGTACAACCAACAGCACAACAAGACAGGATTGTTGATCCCTTTCTGCAACGTACATGCGCATTAGGGCAGGAGGTGACGTGGACCGATAAGGGGTCTATAATATAGGAACAAATCCAATTTAACCAGCATTGTAAACCTAGGATTGTGTTTTTCTCGGGTCCGTTCATAACAAGAATTTAAATCTTTAAATAAATGAATTTAGACAGAAGAATAAGTGAAGTTACACTATAATTAATCTTTAAACACAAGCTTAGCTATTGACTAGATCGTATTGTAATTTCATCAATCTTACATCTATAAATTAACTAACTAATAAATAACTAATAAATTACATCTGAGGGTTAGTTGATTAATAGCTAATAAGATCATTGTTGCTTTTTTGTTGCAACATAATGACACATTTGTTCCCTGTCATCACTGTTGAGGATGAACTCAAGTACATTTTTTCTCTACATTCCTCACTGATGGCTCACAAAGAAAACAGGCGTTTACAACAACAACCCATCCTAAGGCCTGTTTATCTTTTGTACACTGTTCAAACTCAAGAGATCATAATAATTAAATCTTATCTTTAACCATTTAATGGTATGAAACACTGAAAAACCACATTTTAATGATTATTTCCAATTATAATTGGTCATTGAGTTTTTCATGCAGACTAAACATGAAAATAGTCTCCTACACCTATCTCCTAGATTCTGATTGAAAATAGACTGTAATACTAGGATCTCAAACGCCTGACAGTGTGACATCATGGACTCACCCATCTTGACTAACGACAGGGAAGGCTCTTGTTGGTTTAACACCGAGGAATCAGAAGAGCATGTCTCAGATAATAGAAACTAACCGTTAGCATTAGCAACTCCACCACATGGCAGAACTCCTCCAGGCTTGTGTTATTTGTGGAGATAAATCATCAGCGTCGCAGAGCAAACAGAGTCAATGGTCTTATTGCCGTTAGCCAATCAGAAAAGAGATGTCAAAATATCAAGAAAAAAATACTCCAAATCCTGAAGCTCAACTCTGAACTGGCTCACTTCTAGTTCCTGAAATTGGTGCACTGGAGTTCCCCCCCCCACCCCCCCCCCAGAATATTACTTACAAGGCATTCATTCCTACTAGAGACCACTGCAAATGTACTGATTAGATAAGTGAACCACACCTTTCAGACAGAGGCTTTACATGATGAATGGTCTTGTGTGAAGCATAACATAAGCAAATAATTTGGATTTAATAGTGAGAATAAAGTAGCTTAGTGTGTGCTTGTAATTATAATCAAATACATGTTTTTTTTCTGTGGTTAAAATAAATAGAAAGAGTCTGTTTATTGAGGCAAGCTCCTGAAAAGCAAACCAAATTTTATGTCACTGTCTGGCACCACGTTTAGGTTATTAAACCGGAAATTTGCTGGATGATTTGTCTCAAACAGTACCTTTCAATAAAGCACTAATTGGTAAAGGTGTTTACAGACAATATAACCCCAGTCTCTTAAATACCATTTGTATAGCAGGAATGTTTAACTAGAAAAGGCAGACATGGGAAAAGGACAGAGTTCAACAGAGCAAACAACAGGTTTTACAAGAAGGGTCATAAACGAACGGCTGCCTTTTAATGGAGATGTTCGGGACAGAAGGTTCAGATTTCCTCTGCCTACTCGTGCCTTTCCTTTTATGAAATCTATAAGACAGATGAGGCCACTCCTGACTGATGGCAGCCCATACTTGGATAATGAATGCTTGAAGGCTGTCACAATTTGTTTGCTTCTGTTTGTTAACCTGCCTCTTGAGGATTAAAAATTGACATGTCTAGCAATGTGCTACATCATAGTTATGAGGAGTTCCTCCAGGATAATGCTTAGGCACCATTTTTTCCATTTCTGCATTCTGAGGGTAAGCTGTAAAAGCAACTCCACATATGAATGCTTATCTGTTGACATGACACAGGACTGATAGGAGCACTGGCCTTTTCTTTTGGATGCCCCAAACAATAAAACCTGACTTTTTTGTTTGGCTCTATTCCCCAGCAGCCTAATCCCCCTACCTTTATGAGAACCTCAGTCAGTTCCTGATGTTTACTTGGCAAAGTTGTAGCTTGTTTGCTGCCCTCTTTGAAACCAAGATTTGTCGTGTGTGAAAATTAACTCACAAATTCTTTGGCTCTGTTTCATAACAATCTGGTGTTTAGTTTTACTGCATGACAATATTTGCATCCTTCTTAAAATGTCTGGCCACAGCTGTACAACTACAGCTCCAATCAACCCCCCATGGGAGGTAAGCTGCTTAGCAAATAAAGGGAAAGTGGACTGTTGCAGGCAGCACAGGACATTTTATACACTTTCCCATCGAAGATTTTTGATTTGAGCTGGAAACTTTCTGGATGTAAATCTGCAAATGGAGAGGCTATCTCATGAAAACAGGAAAACAGACCACATCCCTAGAGGAAAGAATAAATTGTTGGCACAAAAAACTACTGGAAAGCTCTACAACAGGAAGAAAATAAAGCTATTTTCTTTTAAAGTTAGCTGCTCTCTTCCATAACCTGACACCAATTTGAGTTTAATGAAAAAACTCTGCAGGGCCGTAATTGGTAGAGTTCACAAAGCTCAACAATGAGATCCTTCAGCTTCAGCATGTGTTTGATCCCTACACCAAAAGGGAAATATGTGAGGGTTTCACTGTTAAACCGGCAGCATAATGAAACACTTCTTTATCCTGAGTTAAACTTCTCCCACACCTAGTTCCGTAACCATTTTCAGACAGAAGGAAGGCACATGAATAGGGCACATTTACAGCGTGTAAATGAAAGCAATTTATTTTACTCTGTTAGTTGAATTTAGGTAGCATCCCTGAAGATGAATTATACAGTCCAAGGACAAAGAGCAGCATTCAAAGTATTTTTTGGGTTAGCATCAATTTCTCTTGAGTTAAAAGCATTGTATTACCCCACTAGCCCGAGGATCTGCTTTGGAGCTTTTGCTATGGAATAATTGCATACATTTATGTTTGTGGGAATTATGTTCAGGAGGATTTAAGCCATGGTTATTCTAATTGCTTATTGTATAACAAAAAAAAACACTGGATACTAAATGTATAATTTGTGCAAATGAGATAAATACTTGCAAAAAATGGATTATGTTAGCTTTATCCAAATGTCTTCTCTGTAGCACTCTCCTTTGCAGTCCTAAATGGCTTGAGCCACCCTCCCCCAGCACTTCTCTCCCATGGTCGATTTTCTTTTTTTTTCCACTCTTTAAATTCTGATTTTCTTCCTTTCTCTCCTAGCGTGTCACCCCTCCCTTATTCTGTCTCCTCCACTGACACTGTGCTTCATATAATCCTGTGTTTTTTGGCCTCCTTTCATAAGTTGTTGCAAAAGACACACAAGGCTAAAGAAACTCCACACAGCCATTACCACAGCATAAGGCAGTCACACAAAGGCATGTGTTTATTTTACGGTCCACAGATGATATGAAAATATCATTTTAAGACTTTTTTTAGAATTTGTAAAACCCGTCAAGCCAGCGTCACATCTTTCAAAAATGTCTAGGAACAATTGTGACTCACTAATCAATGAAATGACCATTTTTCATCATACCTTTCATCCAATCAATAAATGGATGACTTAAGAAACAATCTAGACTTCAATTTGCGCTAGGGTTGGGCGATTTGCATAATTTTTCCCACCACCAATCGTCAGTCCAAAAAATGACGATGTGCATGTGACATTTGCGAACACAGAAGAAGCCCAAAACAATGAATTTTTTTAATACAAGTGAGCAAAGACGAGTCATACACAATAACTTGGTAAGTAGTTAAATACATGTACTGAAATATCGAGTTGTTGACAATTAAAAATGTAGCTTGAGATATTTTTAGAGAAGACTATTTGCTTTTACTTCACCATTAGCATTGTTAGCTCATCATTAGCCTCTAGCATTCTTTACTCAATGCTAGAGTAAAACAAAAAGATGCTGTGTCTTCTTAGGAGTCCTCTGAGTCTGAAAGCCACTATGCAAGTGTGGGTCATTACAAGAAATAACTTCTGGGTTGCTCCTGTAACTAGAGAAGAAAAAATGAAAATACCCAGAACAAAATGGCCAGGGCTGCACGTAAAATATATTTTCTACAATTTTTTTAAATATTAATAATTATCTAGATCGATCAATATTAAAAAACTGTTATCGATATACTTTATTTTTCTTTATCGTGCAGCCCTACTAACAGCTCACTGAGAAAGAAAGCTGCTTCAGTAAAAACTTCCAACATGATTGAGACATTAGACCGTTTTTTGATTTTTTATAGTTTTTCTTACATATTGTTCCTTAAATACTAGAAAATTTTGTAAAAAAAATGTGTTATAAAAATAACTATTTTATCACAGACTTCTCATGGGACAGAATGTTGACTTTCGAATTGTCTCTGCATGCTAATGGAGAACTTACAACGTGATGTACATTCCGCCATACATTGTCGAAGACGACGCAAATTTTGTAAGTAAAGGACTTAATTACTTCAATCAACTCTCGACTCAAAGAAAAGCCCAAGTCTAAATAATCCAATGTTGACGAGAAAGCCATTTAAAAAAAGACGCCGCCCTCTCAGTCACAGTAACATCCCGCCCATCAAACCGATAGAGGTGTGATTGGCAAGGCACAAGACTGTTCAGGTCTGCTGAGGCTCCAATGGAGCGACCTGCAGAGCTAATCCTTTTGCTTCTGCTGCAGTCTGTCTAGATGTCTAGGCTAACAGGCCTCTGGAAAAGTTAGTTTGGTTCCTCTTTCTCAGAAATGCTAAAAATGTGAGCCAATTAGAGGAGATAGCAACTTAAACTAAATAGAGACACGCAAGAAGAGATTTGTTAATAAAAAGGGAAGAAATTGTTAGCCAATTAAAACAACTTTCTGACAAATGATCCCAAAAAATCTGCAGAAAACTTTTCCTTTGGCACAAGTCCATTAAGGTAGTACAATTTTTGGAAAACAGGATAAAAACTAAGTGACCCTTTAACTGAACAAGCTTTGATAGAGGAGTGCTGGCGACTCACATGGCTCATTATGAAGTCATCTGTCCCTGAACTTCACTTTGTCTGTGTTCTTAAGGCCGCAGAGGGTTCATAAAAACAGTGCGGCAAAGTTAGAAACCACACTGCAGCTACACACTGGAGAGAAGAGTGTAAGTGTTTGTGTTTTTATGGTTTGACTGTTTCAGCTCTCTCCACACAGAACTCAACTCTGTCAACGTCAAAGGCAAGCACATATCTATTCAACACACACACGCATCAATACATGGAATTACATATGTCAATTGTTCTGCATTAAATCGAGAAGCAAAGGATAATTATTGTTGCAAAATCTTGAATAAGTCAGTAGTTTTGTGCTCTGAGAGGAATGGGTTTTAGACTTCTTGTGCTTTGAGTTTAATCCGGAAGAGGAAGAAGATAACCTAAACTAACAGGAGTGCATCCTGTGTGATTCTACCAAATTTGAGAGCCTGCAGTTTTTATTCACTGAATCATTTTTTATTTACTTTCTAAATCTTAGAGATTACCATTTCTTACATTCTTATGAATTTCATGAAAATGCAATATAATCTTGCAGTGGTTGCTTTGAGAAACACTAACAGCAGCTGTCGGTGGTGGTTGGGATTTTAAAACCTGATTAAAGATCATTAATATTACAAATCTTAAGTTTTGTTACCTCTATGTTCCCCCTCCGTCCACTTTCTTTGGCTATAAATTTAACACAGATGCCAACTCAGCACAGTCCATTCACACACACACACACACACACACACACACACACACACACACACACACACACACACACACACGGCTCAGTCATTCAGCCTGTCAGTAACACGGGTAGCAGAACTAACAGAATAAATCATTTTCCACAGCAGAGGCCTACCCTGAACAAAGAGCCAGTGTTTCGGTGTGCTGCTCTGTTAACTTATTCCCTTGTACAAATTATTTATTGTCATTTCAGGCAAAATGTTTCAACACGGGAATATAATGGCCAAACTCAACCAGAGCTTTTCTGCAGGTTTGTCTTGTGCCCTAAACCACAGCTGTCTCCTGCTCTAGGGTGAGGAGTTAAATCCCACCTGCCTCTAACAAGGAGCATAACGACCAGAGTCAGCACAAGCAGTCCGGGTCCTCTGAAGGCTCCAAGATGCATTAATATTTGCCAAAAACAAATCTGAAGCTAGCATGTTACATCTCTAATGTCTCTGGAAATGTAATCTCAAAGCAAATGTGTTAAACTTGTTTAAAATCGCAGATAACACCAGGTTTAATGATGCAGTTCTCCACATCAAAGCATCAAACTCTGATGTGAAGGAAACCCCACCAGGACAGGAAAACATTTCTGCTTGCTGACATAACACAGCGCCACAAACAGGTCATCTTTTTGGATTTCCTGTTCATAACGTGTGTTTCTTCTGTAATGTGTTTTACCTGATGCAGCAACCCCCAACTACAGAGCAGCATCCCTCTGCAGCCTCGGAATTCCTCTCCAGGCACTAGGACTTGCTTCCTGTCCTCCTTGCTGGGGCTCCTGAATCGGAATTCTAGAACGACGTCCCAGACATCGTCCGAGATCCGACCTGATGGGAGCGTTCTGACGATCGCTCTGGTTCCTGTACACACCGACTTGGTCACCTTACAAGATAAAAAATATAGAATTTCAGAGTTTACTTCAACATTAAACGAGCAAAACTCTAGTTCTGAGTTAAAAGAAATCACCCACCTTCTGATTGTTCTTTAGGAAGCGCCTTACCAAGACCGTGGAACGTCCTTTAAGATCAATGACAAACTCTGGACCGTCCAGTTCATTCTCTCCTTCCCCCTCATCGCTGCTGCTGCTGCATCTGTCTCTTTCTGCGGAGGACCCCATGGCTGTCGGCATAGAGTCAGGAGGAGTTGGTTTCAGGAATACCTTCTCCAAGGAGTATTTATTTTTGACTAGTGGCATCCTATTGAGCCTCTCTAAACTTGAGTATCCATCTTTGTGGTGGTGCAGAGGTCCGTTGTGCTGGCGGCTGAGAAGAGGGGAACCAGACGGAGATGAAACCAGAGAGCTCGGCTCACTTGAGGGACGGCCCTGAAACGAGAGACAGTGATGTCCAGAAGCACAAAATACTGAGTTAAACACAATTGTAATAATTGCACCGTCTTGCTTTGTAACCTTGCAGAAAGCCAGCATGGACACATGCATGCTGCCACGACAGATGTGTCTCTTGGTGGAGCAAGAACTGGCACTGAGATGCTGACATGTTACAAGACTGGAGCTAGGGCCTGGCCTGGACCAAGAGCCATGGTCACTGTAAGCATTTGGACTCATGTGAGAGTTAGACAAGCCGGAGCAGAAAGTGCTGCCAGTTTTGTTGCTTTGTTCATCCACAAAATCTCCAGAGGTGTCCGGTTCCCAGAAAGTTTCCCCTGAACCTTTTTTGAATACTGGATGTATTTTTTCAATACTCTTTGCAGCCGGCATGTCTGTAAAAACCTCTACTTCGTCGTTTAAAATGTTCTTCAAGTCTTTGTGCTCTTTGTTGCTCCTCTGTTTGGAAAGCCACAGCTGGTCTGGTACATCATTAACACGTTTGGTTCCTTTGCTAGATCTGCTCCCAGAAGGCGGATGTGAAACGTTGTTGGACGACACCCCATTTCCAACCTGTGGCTGGTTTTCTTTAGTGGTCATCACTGCGCCTTGTGTGTCTCTCTCAGCAGCTCTGGAACAACGAAACATCAACATTAATGAAATACTCATTCATTGATGGTAAATGCACTCATCTAGATAATTTGACAATAAATTAATAAACAGATTTTAGTTTAATTTTAACAATCAAATTCACAGATCTTATTATTCCATGCCACACACGTGAGAGGCAACTTTTATTCCTCTGGGATTGCAGCAAGAAAAGGTGTTTTAATCTAAACCAGTGTTTCCCAATTCTAGTCCTCAGGACCCCCTGCTCTGCATTCCTTCATCCCGTGGTTACGGAGACCTTCTGCTAACTAACTTCATTAACACCAGCGTTTTCAGTAAAAATCTCATTTGATTGTTAGTGCTTGGAGCATGTGTTGGAACTATAATAATAAAGCTTTGGTCAATATCAGTGAAACAGAGAATTAAAGCAATGTTTGTGTTTCCAAGAGTCAGCCGGCTTGCGAACATCGTGAAATAGAGTTTTACTCTTGACAGATACTGGCAAACTTCAGTTAGCACTTGGAATAAGTGTGGGGATCGACACTCAACTGGTCACGCCAAATTTCCACTCAATACCTTTAACTGTGAAAGAGCTAGACATGTATTGTGTTAGCGAATTCTGGTTAGCTGTGGTGGCCATCTTGAATCGAGATGACTCCAGGGTTCATTAGTTGCAGATGTACCTCCAATGAAGATTTTTTAAAGTTTTCAATAAAATCCCCCCAGTAGGTTGTGAGAGACATAACACACACACACACACACACACACACACACACACACACACACACACACACACACACACACACACACACACACTTAATGAACAACTCTGCAAGCCTTAAGCTCCTCTTCTCTCTCAGTGAGTTTCTGTGGATGTCAGACTGTCCTTCAGCTACCGGTGACCTCTGCAGCGGCTGAGATGATTATGTCCATAAACAGTGAGCACTGTTCACATGTGTTGTGGAAACAGAAACATGTGCAGCTGCACCACCAGTTGATAAAAAAAACACCAAGTTGATCCTGGAAAGCTGAAGAATTTCCTTGATAATACGATTACAGTGACAGCTTACAGGAATATGTGTCCCTGTGTGCACAGGCTCTGTCTGAACCTGATATAGTGGCATTGTTGCTCAGTCACAGCCCCAGAGAGAACTCAGATGCACATTACAATTTTGATTTCCATCCTCAGTGATGAATACATGTAGCTTTAAAAAGCCTAAAGCAACACAAACACACGGTTTTATGAAAGAAACATGGAATAATCACATAATTGAGGCTGTTTGGGCAGCTACCACTAAGGCTGTGTGTGGGTTTTTCTTCTTGCCACTGTCACAGCTCTTTTATCCTGACTTTATCCAGCTGCCTTTAAACGACGGCACATATTGTTCATAAAAAGCCTCTACTGAAAACGCTGTAGACTGCTGAGGTTGGGGGAAAATCTGGCTGATCTACATCCATGAAATTAACGGGCCTGACTGCAGAAACGAGTCATCGCAGGGCTGGTATTTCTCACACAGAGTGCTAAAACAAAGACTTACTCACTTGCTCTTTTTCTTTCCCGATCACCACTGTGAATTAGCATTAGATTACACAGTAGATTCACATGTATGGATATTAATTGTGTGGTTCTAGAGTCGATATGGTGGCCAATAATGGATTTTTTAAATACCTTGTAATTTATGCGACCCCAGCTCACACTTCTCTACTAAAGTATGTGGGTCACAGTTGGAATTTGACCCACCGAAAAAGTGTGTGTGTGTGTGTGTGTGTGTGTGTGTGTGTGTGTGTGTGTGTGTGTGTGTGTGTGTGTGTGTGTGTGTGTGTGTGTGTGTGTGTGTGTGTGTGTGTGTGTGTGTGTGTGTGTGTGTGTGTAAAGGACAGAGAGACAGACACAGATCTGGGAGTGTGTGCTGGATGTCTGCAGCCTCTTTTCAAGGCTTCATGGTGCATCCAAACAGATTGCACGTCTGCCAAAAAGTTGAAACATTTAACCGGACACAATGACATCTAGCCTCTAAATAATCTTCTCTACTTTGCTACTAAGTTATGGCCTTTCGACAGAAATTCTTTAATTGCCCAAAAATCTAAGTTTTCATCATACCCAAACATTTAACCTATTGATGGGCTAACAGGATAAATACCATTTTCTCCTTGGTGTTCTTTTAAGTGCCCAAAGCTTCAAAACCCGTCCAGATTATGAAAATATTATTTTGCAAATGATTTAGTTTGTTTATTGCAGTAGTTATTCAAGAGCAACAAATCCATCCGGTGTGTCAAACAACTGGTTTGACCTGATAATGAAGAACTGGAGCAGCTAGTTGTGACATTTCCTGTCTGTGCCATCTCACTGATGTAAATCTTTAATGTTTTGCTTCCCAATCTGGATTTTAAAGATTCATTCCATTAAAAATACATAGATGAATGTAATAATACACCCAAAATGCATTTACGGCTACATAAAATGACTAATGGAGTTTTGTAATTTCACATTATTGAGAAGAGCTTTAACCTTCACACAGGTGAGTCACACAACAGATTAAACCATCTTATTATGTGCTGTTTAGCTAATGTTTTGACTTCCCAGATGTTAGCCATCTACTTGAGGTTTGTGTTGTTCAAGGACACAGCTGCAACACGTTGGGCTTGAATCCATCCAATTTTAGGGTAAAAGGGCAGTTGTAGGGTGGTGTTTTAGTTACTTGAGGCAAGAAGTCGCTCCACGAAGCTTCTAATCCTAAAACTATGAGCTGAGCAGCATGACAGACAGCTGTACTTGTCTTCAAGCAACATCTACAAGTGCTGGCCAGTAAATTAGAATATCATCAAAAGGTTGAAAATATTTCAGTAATTCCATTCAAAACGTGAAACTTGTACATTATATTCATGCAATGCACACAGACCAATGTATTTCCGATGTTTATTACGTTTAATTTTGATATTTATAGGTGACAACCAATGAAAACATCAAATCTGGTATCTCAGAAAATTAGAATATTCTAAAGGCCAATGAAAAAATGTTTGTTTCTCTAATGTTGGCCAACTGAAAAGAATGAACATGAAAAGAATGTGCATGTATAGCACTCAATACTTAGTCGGGGCTCCTTTTGCCTCAATAACTGCAGTAATGCGGCGTGGCATGGACTCGATCAGTCTGTGGCACTGCTCAGGTGTTATGAGAGCCCAGGTTGCTCTGATAGTCGTCTTCAGCTCCTCTGCATTGTTGGGTCTAGCGTATTGCATCCTCCGCTTCACAATACCCCATAGATTTTCTATGGGGTTAAGGTCAGGCGAGTTTGCTGGCCAATCAAGGACAGGGATACCATGGTCCTTGAACCAGGTGCTGGTGGTTTTGGCACTGTGTGCAGGTGCCAAGTCCTGTTGAAAGGTGAAGTCTGCATCCCCATAAAGTTGGTCAGCAGCAGGAAGCATGAAGTGCTCTAAAACTTCCTGGTAGACGGCTGCATTGACCCTGGACCTCAGGAAACAGAGTGAGCCAACACCGGCAGATGACATGGCACCCCACACCATCACTGACGGTGGAAACTTTACACTGGACCTCATGCAACGTGGATTCTGTGCTTCTCCGCTCTTCCTCCAGACTCTGGGTCCTTGATTTCCAAAGGAAATGCAGAACTTGCTTTCATCAGAAAACATAACTTTGGACCACTCAGCATCAGTCCAGTCCTTTTTGTCCTTGGCCCAGGCGAGACGCTTCTTGCGCTGTTTCTTGTTCAAGAGTGGCTTGACACACGGAATGCGACACCTGAATCCCATGTCTTTCATGAGTCTCCTCGTGGTGGTTCTTGAAGCGCTGACTCCAGCTGCAGTCCACTCTTTGTGGATCTCCCCCACATTTTTGAATGGGTTTGTCGTCACAATTCTCTGCAGGGTGCGGTTATCCCTAGAGCTTGTACACTTTTTTCTACCACATTTTTTCCGTCCCTTCGCCTGTCTGTTAATGTGCTTGGACACAGAGCTCTGCGAACAGCCAGCTTCTTTAGCAATCACCTTTTGTGTCTTGCCCTCCTTGTGCAAGGTGTCAATGATTGTCTTTTGGACAGCTGTTAAGTCAGAAGTCTTCCCCATGATTGTGGTGCCTTCAAAACAAGACTGAGGGACCTTTTAAAGGCCTTTGCAGGTGTTTTGAGTAAATCAGCTGATTAGAGTGGCAGCAGGTGTCTTCTATATTCAGCCTTTTCAGAATATTCTAATTTTTTGAGATACCAAATTTGGAGTTTTCAGTAGTTGTCACTTATGAATATCAAATTTAAATGTAATGAACATTGGAAATACATTGGTCTGTGTGCATTGCATGAATATAATGTACAAGTTTCACGTTTTGAATGGAATTACTGAAATATTTTCAACCTTTTGATGATATTCTAATTTACTGGCCAGCAC
This sequence comes from Nothobranchius furzeri, assembly GCF_043380555.1. NCBI lineage: Eukaryota > Metazoa > Chordata > Actinopteri > Cyprinodontiformes > Nothobranchiidae > Nothobranchius > Nothobranchius furzeri. Next base: position 36,978,712 of record NC_091756.1, read on the forward strand.
TTGTAAATCACCATGAAGTTAGGAGCGGGGTAGCGTTTCCTCATCAGACCTATCCTAAGTGTAGAAAATGATTTGAAGCATGGACACTTTGTACATGACTATAAAGACAAAGCATGTAATTGTTCCTCTGCTGGTAATAAATCTAAAGAATACCACACACACACACAGTAGCTGCTGTTATCAGCTGAACTCTGACCTTTCTTGGCTCTTCCAGGTTAAATCTGAGCCTGGGGCTAAAAACGTAGACAAGCTCACATGCAAACACCATGGACTAAAACCAGGTCAGACAGAGAGACAAGTGCACTGACCAAGAACATGTTCAATCACTTCTGCTCCACTTCAGCTTAACTCATAAATACATTTATAATCACTATAAACCAACGTTTGGGAAGAAGATTTAACTCCACAAATTTTGAAGGGCTTTGTCATGAAACTATCCTGAAAAACACTCACGTTTAGATGAAGTTTATATCTTTAAAATGTTTAGTGAACATATTTAGGTTTCACTCGGGATTCCTGTGCACCGTCTTGTGAATGTGAGATAGAGAAAGTGTGTGCGCGTGTGCGTGTGTGTGAGTGTGTGTGTGTGTGTGTGTGTGTGTGTGTGTGTGTGTGTGCGTGTGTGCGTGTGTGTGTGCGCGTGTGCGTGTGTGTGTGTGTGCGCGTGTGCGTGTGTGTGTGTGTGTGCTAAGGAGGGAAAAATGACAAGAGGGATGGGCCTTGCAAGCTCAGCAACCTATCAACATGAGTTTAAGGTTTCTCATGATTTCATTTACAAACATGCTTAGATTTGGCCAACATAAATAAAAATAGTCACTTTTCATACGTTTGTTCAAGATTCCTGGATTTTTTTTCTTTAAAGATACTAATTTCTCCATTTAAAAGCAAAAGTGTGACTTTCAGATTCTTTGAAGCTTATTGGCTTTGAAGCAAACTGATGGGGGAATGACTTCACTTAGCTCATTGACAAAATGCAGAATGCATTTTCCCCACCACCTTGCAGAGATTAATAATCTTCTTATGTTGGGAACCTTTGAAGTTATATCTATTTTGGTCACACACCAGTTTTGGCTCAATATCTGCAAAACTGATTTAAAGCCAATCAGGGGCCCCTCCCACGTCCCGGTGCCGCTACAGTCAGGGCGGGAGATGTTAACCCCTCAGTGTCCAGGCTGCAAAGGATTCATGCTTGCATGAAGTGGACACTAAATGTGTTTTAATGTTCAATTCAGCTGATTATTTAATTATTTTTAGAATTGATACACCACATTGCATAGATTTTCACAACTTTTGAAGGCTGCACTCGAGTGAATTGCCTTGTGGTGGTTTTAAAAGTTCTGTGTAAGTAAAGACGTTCAAGGATGGAGAAGAGCAACAGTATTTAGTGGACAAAAGAAGTGGAGTCAATCTATAAGTGCTTTAAGTTAAAATACAAAGGCATAGATCAAAAACTCATTGTTGAGGGTCTGACCTCATGAGGAAATTACTATGCAGTGATTTTCTCCAAAATGACTGTGCTTAAATTGCTCTGAAAAGCAAATAACCACATCAGCGCCAAGAAACTTCATTTCCCATGATGCTTTGCACACGGAAGCATTGGGATGATGTCACCGCCTAATACCAGAAACACGTTCTGCGCATGTGTGGGAGGCCGTGGAGCTTTTCCCGCGAACTAAGACCATAAATCTTCAGCAGAGACAAAGAAACCTCGTTCTTTTGCCCAGGATACCTGGCGGTAAGGACACGCTTGTCGAACGCTCCGACAACTTGAGCACGCGGAAGCTCTAAGTGCCCAAGTGGAGCCACGAAACCGCTACAAAGCCACTCGAACTCCATCAGGACCTGACTGGGAACGAGCGGAGCTCCATCCAGCTCTCAGAGACGCTGTAAGTTGTCAAACTCAGCACAAAAGAAACTTCGTTCTCTTTGTGTCCAGCCCGTGGAGAAACACTCGTGGGGAGAAACAACGGAGAAACCCATCAAACCGACGGACGACGCCAAACTGCGGAGAAACACGGAGAACCGTCAAATCAAAACAGTGAGGGACGCTTCACTGTTCTGGTGATCAGAAAACTCATTTCTCTCTCTCCTTTTCTTCTCCCGTTTCCTCTATAGTCCAGAATAAGCAATAAAACCGCGCTATTGCTTAAAAAGTAGCTTCGTGTTTTCCTCTTTCGTTCCCAAAACACGTCCGCCGGGTCATTTTGAATAAATAAACTGCTTATTGATCATTGTTTGGTATCTTTAAATGTTTTCTGCTTGGCCACGTGGTTAAACTAAAAGATATTATTCGTGATTAATCCTTTGTGTTGTTTCATGATCCTTTGAAATGTTTTGAGTGAATTTAAGGTTAAGTTACTGATGATTCTAAGTGCCTTGGAAGTTAAAGTGCAAGTTGCCACTCACACTTTAGCCAGACAAAGGGGTCAGCCATCTTGCATACAGACTCCATTTTAGAAACACACACACACATACATACAAACAAAACACCTTGAACATTATTTTGAATATACATCCTTTTATTATATCACATGGTTATTATTCATCTATGCCACTGTTTATTCATTTGACAAATTGTTAATTAAACGTTATACTGTAAAATTCAGATTTTCGTCTCCAGTAGCTTTGTTGTGTCGAAGAGAAGTCTCTGCTCCGAGGATTCTACGAACTTCAAGAAAGACTGATAAGAGTTTTGGATTCAATTTTTCCCCGGTTAAAGGGGAATGGTGCCCCGTATATCTAAGAATATCTTAATTAATAAATAAATCAGTAAATATTCCCATATTTACAGAATTTATTGAAGAATCCAAAAGTAAGTTGAAGCTTACTAATTGTTCGCTCCTAATAACCCCAACATCATTATGTGCTAAATGTGCTACTCAGTGGTGTCGACACTACCAGAAAACCAACAAAACAACAGCGAGCGACCCACAAACAAAGATAAAAAGGAGCTAAATCTCAATAACACCTTATAATTGAACTTCAGATTCTTCTAACCCAAGAAACAACACAATTACAGGTGATGTCATAGAATTAGAATATCATAACAAAGTTTATTTATTGTTGTAATTCCATTAAGTGAAAATTATATATTACACAAATAGAAATATCTCAAATATTTATTTTGTTCATTTTGATTATTAGAACTGACAACTAATGAAAATCCCAAATTCAGTATCTCAGAATATTAGAATACCGTGAAAACGTTCAATAGTGACGACCTCTGGTGTCACACTCTAATCAGCTAATTGACTCAAAACACCTGGAAACACCTTTAAATGGTCTCTCAGTCTAGTTCTGTAGGTTACACAATCAAGAGGAAGACCGCTGACGTGACAGTTATCCAAAAGACGACCACTGACACCTTACACGAGGCGGGCAAGTAATACAGTAAAAGGTCATTGCTAAAGAGGCTGGCTGTTCACAGAACTCTGTGTCCAAGCACATTTACACAGAGAGGAAGGGAAGGACAAGATGTGGTAGAAGAAAGTGTACAAGCAGTGGAGATAACCGCGCCCTGGAGAAGATTGGGAAACAAAGCCCATTCATAAATGTGGGGGAGATTCACAAAGAGTGGACCGCAGCTGGAGTCAGTGCTTCAAGAACCGGCACATACAGACGTCTGTAAGACATGAGACAAGCCACTTTGAAACAAAAAAGAAAGAAAGAAAAGTAAATGATCGTTTATGTAGCGCCTCTCAAGATAAAATTCACGAGGCAATTCACGACAACAACAGTTAAAAAAACAAAGAAGATTTTAAGAAATTATCAAAAAATATCACAAAAATTAGAAAAATTAAAAACTTGTGATTAAAATACGTGAGGAAAGGGACAGAGAAAATGAAAAATGAATGAATGAACTCAACTGTACTGGAATGTTTACAGTGTGAAGAGCCTTGAGATGATTTGGCGCTATATAAATAAACTGAATTTAAGTGAATGTGAGTGATCCAGGGTCTAAGGCAAAGTGGATTAGAAAATAGCCCTTTTAGCCCCGTTGACTTGCATTCATGTTTTCGTTCTCCCGGGGACCCATGAGCGAATTGGAAAGGGAGGTGACTCAGGCTCCCTATTAACTGTAAAATAATAATAATAGTAACGTGTTCTAAATCACAGGGACACTTTTGATTTCTGGAATTAAAACACACCAACTATATAATTTCATCATGCCTCTGCAGGATGTTATGTTGGCCACTGGCAAAGTATAAATGAACAGAAATGAAATGAACACAGGAACATGAAGGATGCCCTTAGGACATTCAAACAAGTGAAATTTTATTTTAACGAGTTTGTGTCTCAGGAGTTGCAACAGTTTTTGAGGCCCTGTCCTAAATCAGTGTTTATCCCCGACACAGGGGGTTTACTCACACATAAAAGCTTTGCTTTTTCTAACGCTCATCAGGAGAGATTTTTTTCACAACTCATCCAAACGATGACTCACAGCCTGGTATGTGATTACATCCACCTTCTCAAACACAGCACAGAAAAGAAAAGCCTAATCAAAAGGCAACAAAAAAGTTCTGGTCAAAAGATTTACACTTGAGCTGAGGACAGTTATTTTCGGGCTAACATTATAGTGGCACAAACAGTGGGTGAACGGAGAATAGAAGCGCCTAAATGGCATAGTGGGCTGTGTTAAAGCTGAGCTAAAAGGCCTCTAAACCTCCAAATACTCGACTAAATAGTTCACACAAAGATTTAGTTCTGGATTATGTACATTCCTCTATCATAACAGGCAGGTTTGGATAAAGACGGGATTCCTTTTCTGTTGTGTAGCACGTGTACAAAAGGATGATGCTAGTTTATCCCAGTGCATGCAAATAAAATGCAGATTTCATGTAAAGTATCTCTACAGCAACAGTACTTTGTTTATGCTAAGGAGATTAGGGAATCATAGCACTGCAGAGTGGCTTTAAAGCTTAAACCATCACATGATGACTCAGCAAAAGTTACTAGAAAACGGAAATGAATAAACATATGAAATTGGTGCTGTTACTAACCTAACAAACGTATTACCTTGGTAACTAGTACATACAAGTGTTGAAGTTGCATTTGAAGTAGTTAACTACTGAAAGCTGAAAACGAACATGAGATTAAGTTTAAACAAACACTGTAATTTTAAAGGGACT